>NC_060154.1:14673056-14673234 GCF_021292245.1 Micropterus dolomieu | reverse complement strand
GTCGGTTAGACTTGTAAGCGGTCAAAGTTCTGTCTTATCGTTGAGTGTGTCACCTGAAAACAAGAATTTGGCCCAAATACACACACACACACACACACACACACACACACACACACACACACACACAAGTGTGATATTATGTTCAAAGTCAACAGTAGTCAAGCAGGTGGTATCAAAT
>NC_060154.1:14669820-14673036 GCF_021292245.1 Micropterus dolomieu | reverse complement strand
CAGGCTCCACAGCAGCCAAGCGCGCACACACACACACACACACACAAACACACACACAGACAGACACACACACACACACACAGACAGACACACACACACACACACACACACACACACACACACACACACACACAGACTCTGTAAACATACAAGCCTCTGCCCTCTTGATTGCTTTAGTGGCAGAAACTAAGAAACTACACACCCACATACACACTTCACATACATGCACACAAGCCTCTGCCCTCTTGATTGCTTTAGTGGCAGAAACTAAGAAACTACACACCCACATACACACTTCACATACATGCACACAAGCCTCTGCTCTCTTGATTGCTTTAGTGGCAGAAACTGCACGCAAACCAAACAAACATGTGTGCTCACACACACACGTGCTCACACACACACACACACACACACACACACACACAATCACAGTTCCGCTGGCCTTCCAGTCTTTTCCCACACTGATAGAGATCTGGAGCATGCCATAAAGCACAGTCTTGGATCCCAGGGCACAACAGAGGCCCTGCTCTCCTCTCCCTCAGCCCACTTAGATCACTCACAGCTCGCAGGGCTGATAAGAGGACCGTGGTGCCTCCCTTACCCCTCTCCAGCACCTCCTCCCCTCTGTGCTTCTCCTCACCCACTCCTTCTGCTCTCCTCAGTGCTGCCTTGTCTTAATTTTTCTGCCTCTACCACCTCTCTTTATTAGATATTTGTACTCGCCAGGTCTATGATAGCTGTCAGTTGAGCTTTAACTGCACAATAACTATGCCAATAAATACTATAATAGCTATGAATCCAAATCAATCTGCTAGCTTGACATTTTAGTGGTAACTTCAAACCATATAAAACAGTGCATCACCAGCCATAACTCTGCTGTTTCCTTGACCTCATCGTCACACAACGAGTATGACCTCAGCTCAAAGAAAAAAGTTTCTGCCCACACAGACCTCACCTGCCTCCCACAAGTAGATTTTTAAGTCGAAATATCTCAGCTATTTCTATGATGTCATGATTTAATGTCCAATTAATGGATAGCAGTGGAAACTGAGATTGTTTAAACTCTGTCCTGCAGATAATTTACTGGTGTTTGAACATGTCCAGCCCTTTGCCAGTTGCAAATCATCTGCCCTGTCTTGACCCTCACAGCGATATAAAGCCACGCTTCCTCTGGCAGTACAGCTAAATGGGCTTTAATGAAGCCTGCAGTGCAAGTTTTTTAAATGTTTGTTTAGTAGGTAGGAGTTTGTCTAATAAAGGTCATGTAAATACAGATATTTTATGTAATTCACACATACACACACTTTCCCTAATTCACTAGCTCAGTGCTGTCAAGCATGTGCATGGTGGGAATGCTAAACTGCTATACAGAAAGAATGCAAGTGGTTTCTGTTCTTTTGTGATAGTAAGTAGCCCTCCCATCTTGACTAGGATAGTTCAGAGAAATGCAGTGTTTTTATAGATATGTAGATGTGTCACTGTGCAAGTTTTTCTTAGTCGGGATCTTGATAGAAGTAACCGTGACCCCCACAAATAATCTCCTTTTCTTAATCATTCTAAAATCCACCCACACAGAGACTGACTAACAGTCATTTTGCTTCTTTTGCCAGTAAGGCCAGCAGTGCTCGTTATGGGTAGAAGTGGTGACCTGGTCATTCAGTGGTAGCCTATGTTGGGTGTGTAGAGTCTTATCACTCAGTGCAGTGAGTCAATGCAGTGCACAGGAGTGGAGGGAGTAGAAGGAAACGACTCATGCAATCATTCACCGTGGTCATTAACCCTCCAACAAGGCAACGCTGCCTAACAGCTATAAAACACTCATATTAATAATGATAATGTTCAAACGTCACTGAAATGTACTCACAGTGCCCTGACTGACTGGTCACATTATTGCAAAAAACACAAAAAAACACAATAACACGGCTTAGTGACGGTTGATGCTTTACAGTGCATTCATAAAGATTTTTTACTTTACTGATCGCTCATGGATACATCACAAGTGTTTCAACCCGTTCGCTTTCTCTGGAAAAATCTCAAGAACAGGACCAGAAGGGAGTTTTTTTTTGCTATAGCAGCGGCTGCATGTTAGAATTAATAGAAGAAGAAATGGTTAGTTGACTGACATGGAAATTAATAGATACAACAGTCAAACAAAGAAAATACAGAAACCTAAATTTTATCAACAGAGAATCCAAGAGGTAAGCACCTCCCACACAATTGATTGACAGATGATCTCTGAGAACTGCAGTGTAACACTTTCCCTGCATGAGTGCTCAGCATCAGAGATGTCTCCAGGTTTAGAAAGGTTGGATTTTAGACAACAAAAAACAGATACAGTCAAATCTTTATATTGCAATTTTCAAGTTGCAACTTTTACCACAGCCATACTAAGAACTCAAGATCATCTCTGAACGCATTAACATCAAAGAACTACAAAGACTAACATAACTCTGTCCATCTACATGACCTTATCCGTAACGTGTTGTTAACAAAGAAACAGCGTAATGGGATGAGACAGCGTGTGTGGGAAAAGACCAGAGAAACGGGTGAGCACAGTTAGGAATGAGTGGGTGAAGAAAAGGGTCAAATAAAAAAGCGAATGACCACCCCGAGTTGATTGTGATGGAAGGGTGAGTGTGTGTTTTTGTGTGCGTCTATGATGAGGGGGAATCCCAGCGCCAGCCTCAGAGCCAGATATGGGAGTGTGGGAATGAGACTGGGGGCTGGCAGTCTAACAAGGTCTAACACAGGAGGGGGAGGCCCAAACCAATATGGCACAGAGACTGCTTATTCAACCAGCAGAGAGAGCCAGGACTGTGTATGTGTATGTGTGCATGTGTGCATGCGTGCATGTTTCTGTGCGTGTATATTTGTGTGTGTGAAACCCTTGGCCACTTATACTTCCCACTGGTTCAGTTAAATTGCACCCATCCTTGGACTTGCAGTACATACACACAACCAACTACACACACACACACACACACACACACAAAAACACATATTATTCTTCCTCCTGTCTCTCCCTCTCTCGCTTTCTCTACCGGGGATATTTGTATTTTATTTCTGTGGGGGTATTTGGCGCAGTCTGCGCTGTTGATGTGGAGAAGGGAGATTTGGACGAATTGTGGATCTGCTTTTGGCGCCTGGCTCGCACTCAGGATAGCTTTGTGTGTGTGTGTGTGGGGGGGGGGGGGGGGGGGGGGGGGGGGGGGG
>NC_060154.1:14645095-14669800 GCF_021292245.1 Micropterus dolomieu | reverse complement strand
TTTGGGTGTGGGTGTGTGTGTGTGGGGGGGGGGGGGGGGTTAGTGCTCAGAGATGGTATTGTGCAGACATAGTGAGGAAACTGCCTCCATTAACAAGCCTGAATACGTTTACCAATGTTTTATCCACTTGATGGTGTGTTTGATTTATTGTGCTCCGGAAACTAGGCTTTAGAATATGGGCACATCCTTTGCAGCTTAACAGAAATACAGCTGTCTCTTTGTTCACAAATAGTTGTGGTGTTACTAATAGAATAAGCACAAATTTAAAAGGCACTGTGATCATAAATTTAATACAAGATCAATACAGTGTATTATAACTGGCTTCTTGGTTGCTGAAAAGGTGTAGCGACTGGAGAGCACTGCCATGTTGGGTTCACCTCAGGCGAGAGGGGACATGTCCCACAGGGCTGATATGTAGATCTGAGGGCCTGGAGTGGAAGCTGACCAGAGGTCAGCTTTATTTTGCGACGCTCTGGATGTCACTGACAGGAAACGGCAGATCTGCTCGTCTTATTCCAGCTGGAAGACAGATCAGGAGAGCTGAAGACTGCTTATGTCATCAGCACAGTGTGTCTGAGAGGGAAAGTGAGCGTCTGTCTCAGCAGACATGTTTTATGACATGTGGGTAGGCTGGGTGAAGCACGGCAGGTGTAGGGAGTGTATTTTTAGGCCCTGTTGCGGAGGAGCGCAGGATGATTGACAGACACATCACTGTGTAAAACCTGCTGACGAGAGAAGGAAACAAAAATACAGACAAACTGAGTAAAGCCTTTGACTGTGTGTCGACATAGTGAACACGTGAATAAGCACAGATAAATGTGGGTTTCCAGGTAAAGCAGTCAGTTTTCCCTTAACACAATATGAGCTTAAAACATATTTTCACTTTCTCATGTCATGCAGATTTAAAAGCACGACCATGACATGGAAATAACCAACCCACGATAGTGAAACCAGAATGTGGCAGCACTTCAGCAACATAAACGCCATGTGGTAGTTATGGGTGTTATATGCGTAATAGCCATTCTTATCATCTTGGAATCCATTATTATTATTATTATAATAGTAACCTTTATTTATCAAATGTTCGAGAACAGCAACGTAGACTGTTACAGACAGAGGACCACACAAAACAATACTAAAGATTAAACCGATATAAAGTCTAAATACAGAACAGAAAGGGGAGGAGGTTAGCAGTGGGATATTTTACAGACAAGAATATAGGTGCAAATGCCAACAAAACACTTATCTGATCTGATATGAGACAGAATGAAAGGAAGTTAAGTCATCATAGTAGAGGGACCAGATTAGGAGCGTGCTCAGACACATTGAAGTTTTTGGTTCTTACGTGAACTTTCTACTAAGAATAGACAGACAAATGTGTGCATTTGATGTTGGGGCGGATTTATAGTTTTATGCTGAACAATTTTTATTTGTAGCAACTATCAGGCTTGCTGGCATCCGATAAACTCCAAGTGTAGCTGCACCTCCAGATCCTCAAAGCAATGACAGCAGTGTGTACACAGAGAGAAGAAGATCAGTGTTTGTGTTCAAGAGGAAGAGGCAGATAGAATGAGACGGGATACAGAGATAAACATACAGAGAAAGAGAGGAAAAGAGCAGCCTCTGTCCTTCTCGGGGCGTCTTGGCCTGACAGTGAGTTGAGGATGTTGCTTACAGTATGTGAGTGTGTGTGTGTGTGTGAGTGTGTGTGTGTGTGTGTGTGTGTGTGTGTATTGTGGAGGGCTTGGTGTTGGCATAGAAACTGTCTGCAGGAAGCGGCAGTTCCAGGCGGAGCTATGCTGGCAGACGCTCTCCGCTCACTTCCTGTGTGCTGTGAGGCAGGCAGGCACACGCACAAACACACACACACACTTGCATGCACACACACTCGCACAGGGTTGGAGCGGGGCAGGCCGCTCGCCTTGAGAGCGGTCCAACGAAATGAGAGAGCGAGGGAGGGAGGCAGGCATGGAGGGAGGGAGGAGGGAGTTCAGCAGAGAGCAGCACTTTCCCACAGTCTGGGGATTTGACACATGGCTCTCACACATTCCTCAGCCCTGCGGCCGACCGAGCATCGGCACTCTGGGAAAGGAGGGAGAGAGAGAGAGAGGGAGAGAGGAAGGTTCCACCCTTGGTGCTTGCAAACAATATGGAGTTATGGAAGGCAGGGAGTGTCTGTGTTTGCTTGTGCCCTGTGTGTGTGTTTTAATTTGTGTGTTTGGCTCGTCAGACAGTGACACACAAACGCTGCCAGGTAGAGATACGAGCCACCTAACTGAGAACAGGCGTCTATTTTACTGACCTACATCAGAGGTTTTCAGCCCATTTTTGGCCAGCACGCAAACACATTAACTACTTTTGAGACACACTTCACAGTCTGTGTTTATGCTGCAGGGACCAGCAGGTTAAAGTGTTGTGATAAAGGTCCTTTTGTCAGTCTATTTCCTGTAATTTGCAGGCTGGGATTCTGCTGCATCATTATTAAACATTTATATAACATTTTAAACATCAATGCATTTCTGTCAAATGAACTGTGGAGCCTCTGTTTAATTACCATCAATTAATGAGAGCACAACAGTTAGCCTCCATCTCTAAAGAGTTGCACTGTTGATGCCAGTGTTACTGAAAATTCAAACAACAAAAGATGCTGTTACTGTACTTCTTGGTAGCACAACTGGGACACAAATGTCCACTTCAGATTTCTGGGGTTATCAAATGAATATAAGTCTAATGTACCTTAATTGAGACATAATGTTCAAAGTGTCTAAATTGAAGTATAAATTTGTTAGCCCCCATCAGCTTTATAAAATAAAGATTAAATGGGTGTCCCTGGGTGTTCTTTCTGCACTGACACCATCTCATCCCCTAATTTTGGTCTGTGGTATTACATTTAGTTAAGCTGATAATGAGAATGAAAGGACAAAATATTAATACTGGAAAAGCAAGACAGGCTACGCTGATCTGATGTCTAATATGAGATGTGCAATAACAATCCAGAAGGGGGAAAATAAAGGAATGTGGTCTTGTGGTTTCCCGTCTCTCATTTCCTCCGTCACTTTCTCTCTCCCTTCTGTCCTACCTTGTCTGGTTTGGTCTTTGGTCTTTGATGTTGAGGCCGTGGGTCCATCCTGTCGCTCTCCCCCCCTCACTTAACCCTCCCTCCCCTCCTCCCCTCCAACCCTAGTGCTTCCTTAAATAAATGTTCTGCTCGGGAGGATTTTAAAAGGAAGCCAAGGTCGCCCTCCTTGACGATTACAACGCAGCCTGGGAAGAGTTGCTCCGCAAAGCTCCACCGGCTGGGCCCCGCCAACAGACATGCGGACCACCCGTACACGCTCATTATTGAGTGTGTGTGTGCAAATTCTGGAGTTAAAGACCTGACAAGCAGGAAAATAAATGTTAAAGGGAAACCTGGGGTGGAGGGAGGTGTCATGAGAAGAAGATGGGAAGATGAAAGTAGGCAGGCCAAATAATTTCTTACCCGAGTGCCCATCCACTATGGAGGATCCCAAATTGCCAATTAGGATGTCCCTTCTCTCGCCCCCCCCCCCCCCCCCCCCCTTCTTCCAGCTTTAAAGCACGAGGTCAAAATTAGAACATCTGAGTCTCTAAATGGCTGTGTTTCTCATTTGCGAGAGAATCCAAACACAGCAGGGTGGAGAACGTCTGCAGTCCAGGCGGTGAATGGCAGGCAGGCGTTTGATGCCGGGAAAGCGACAACAAAGCATTCCCGGAGGGAATCAATAGGGGGACGGACGAGCCCTGCTATTCCGCACTACACGCCTGTGACACCTTGACACTGCAACTTCCTACTAATTAAGAGCCGACAGTCTCTTCCCTGTCAGCACATCCTCAGCGTGTCAGTGTGTAGTGTGTGTGTGTGTGTGTCCGAAGCTTGAGAGGTCAGCTGGACTGATGAGCCAGGTCAGTTGAGATAGGAAGGGATGGGTGGGAACGAACATTTGAGTTTAGTTGTTTGTATAAGAAAACACATTTCTGTGATGCTGGGGTACAAGCTGGTCTAGGTGTGGTTTGGTGCCTCTCATCTTTTGCCAGTTTTGTGTGTGTGTGTGTGTGTGTGTGTGTTTGTGTGTGTGTTTGTCAATGGAGGCATCAGGAGCACAGCTGCCAAACAGCTTATCGTGCTAATAAAAGAGAATGAACGATAAGATGACGATGGGCTCTATTCCATTGTTATTCAGAAGAGCTGGTTTCAGATATCACCTGCATGTTCGCAGGGATCAAGCAAGGGATTCTTTTTTAATAAGGCCATCACTTTTTTTCAGTGACAGATGCTAGAACATCATAAATCAAAAGGGCTCCACATGTTGCGTCTGTATATAACCATCTGTTGCTGCATTGTAAAGGTTAAGTTAAAGTGTATTTATGTTTCTACACTGCGTGTGTGTCTCTCAGTGAGTGTGTACCTATGGTAATCCTCTGTTTTACAGTTGAACATCTGTCATGACGTGAAGTGCGCTTGTGTTTTTCAACTGATTTGAGTGTTATTATTGTGCTACAGGGCAATTTCCACAGCAGACTAAAGATGAAAACAGTAACCTCAACAGAAACGTTAATCTCATCTTTTGTTTGTCACGTAAATCATGCGTGTCATGTGGTTTGCATGTGTAAGGTAATGTATGCACACTAGTGTGTCAGTGGGTGAATGTGAGTGTCAGTGTTTGTATGATGGGGCCACGCCCAAATGGCAAGTTGGGGCATCATGGTGGCCCCATTGTACCCGAGTGGTGACTGTTTCCCACTGATGTCTGATGTTTTTAGAGGCAGCTTAAGTGCTCTTTTGTTTCCAGATGACTTCCCGGCAAAAAAACCCAAAAACGTCTGTCCTGTTCAGCCGTCAGCATGAGTAGATAGCAATGTCGTAGCAGCGAAGACGAACAAATGAAACACACACATATGTATGAGTCTTTAGTTTGGGGGACGCGGATGAGGAAGGCTTTGATGTTTCCTCAAGATGTTTTGTTCACTGTGGCAGACACCATGCACCCCCCCCCCCCCACACACACACACGCCCCCCACCCCCACCCCGTGTGTGAAGGCAGGGGATTAGCAGTTCCTGGAGTCCTTCTAATGAAGCCCGTTTGATGTGAAGGCCCAATTACTGTACGGGGGCCTAGAGAAAGGGCGGGGTATGTGTCGAGGGGTGAGGGTCCATCCACTGCAACAGCTCAGATGACCTCGCCATTCACCCCTTTGACGCCATTACCCTATTTCCAAGTTTAGTCTCCCTATCCCTACCCCATATATTGTTAACTTGCAGAGTGGGGTTTTCATGTTTACTGTCCTAAATACATCTTCACAACTCAAGTTCAAATTATATGATTTGTAACATCTCTCTCAACTCTTCTGTAGTATGAAGGCTGGGTCATAACAAATGAGGAAAGACAAATGCAGTGAAGCTTGTGAAGCACGTAATGTTGATCTAATAAATTTTTTTTGGGGCAACAATTTTGTGCCACGGGACACAACCATGGAGTCCCATCAAAGACAAAAGTGAATAGGCCTACTGTAAATACTTTTATGAGTTAAAGAGTAAAGATGGTGTAAAGTGATGTTTTTTTGTGACAATACAGTTAGGTTTTGACTAATTCTGTGGTGATCACGCGCTGGAGGCCATAGTTTATGGACTCATTGTCCTGATACATGACAGAATGATTCAGGTGCCCAGCCAGGTGTTCAGAGGTCTTCACAGGTCCAACATTTTGGACTTAATTAGACATGGACAAGTGGAAGACCTACCAAACCCGACATGCATACATTCATTTTCAAATTGAAAGACTCAATCACAGAGGGATCTGAGCACAAGGAGACTGGATCTGAATGCATTAAATGATAACTAGACCTGATCCCAAATGCAGCCCCCCGAGCAAACCTTAATAGACAAATGTAAAGTTTAAAAAATAATGCTTTTATTCTTCAAACTGTATTTTGTAAAAATTATTGAAAGTCCTATTTTCATCGCCTTCACCAACAATTACTGTCACTAGAATAATCTGCTCAGTATCAGTACTGGTTTCCAGGGAGTCCTGTTTACATACACAGAAGATATTCATTTCTTAACAAATTTAACATGTGAGAATCTAATTTCAAAAATTTATTTAATATTATAAATCTTTTACATAGATTAATGAGTTATGGTGATTAAGACGAACCATGTGATCAGAGCTGATATGAGTTGGTTTGGGTCCACTCAGGTATACTGCCCAAAACCCATGGCAGTAAGGTGAGACCTAACCTGACCCGACTAGACTGAGTATAATTGAAACTAGCCAAGCAGTTAGTGACACCTGAAGTTGCCTAATGTCCTCCCAGATCCATAAATCTATAATTCTCATCATCTATCATCCTCATTGTCCATACTGTAATTGTACCATGTTGGTCTTCTATACACACACAATATTTATTGCGCGTCTGTCCGTCCTAGGAGAGGGATCCCTCCTCTGTTGCTTTTCCTGAGGTTTCTTCCATTTATCCCGATTAAAAGTTTTTCTGTTAGTTTTTCCTTATCCAAGCAGAGGGTCTAAGGATAGAGTGTGTTGTATACTGTACAGACTGTAAAGCCCCTTGAGGTAAATTAGTGATATTGGAATATAAATAAAATTGACTCGACTTGACTATTTGATTGCTCAAATGCAGTGTGGTGCCAGACGATGTCACATTGTGGTAAAAAGTTGAGCCAGGTTAAACGTTTTTACCAGATGACTGTGCATTTTTCTGCCAGAGCCCTCTGTGTGCCCCCACCCTTGTGGCAATGCAGTGTTGCCATTGAAATAAATGAGGAGGCTCTTTTTTGATGCAGTTTCAATATCAGTTTGAAAACAGCCTTAGTAAGGAGTCGTTTACCACAGGCAAGAATGGGAGTGTATGAGAATGAAGGAGACGGAAGACTTTGCTGAAATGTTGTCCTGTCATTCTAGCCCATATCTGAGCAAGAGCAAATATTTGGCTTGTGGGTTGGGAAGAGGTTGGATGTGTTAGCACGGGGAGTCTGGCGGATGTGCTGCGTGTGTGTGCTGATTACACAGAGTGAACATGTAGACTAGAGCGGGTGTGTGCACAATATAAATATGCACATGTTTACGCAAGGTTATGTGTGTGAGGATGTACAGTTTTTTTTTCCAGTTTCACAGTAGTTATAAGAATGGCCTCACTCCACTTTGGAGACACTTGGTGTTTAACAGCTGTGGTTAACAAAGACAGATACAGACAGACACACAGAGCACTTCACCACAAAAACAATCACCCCTTCCTGGATGTGTAATTTAATGCCGAGCATATTTATTTTAATAGACAAACAAGTTGTTGTATTAAGCTGCCACAGACTGCTGTCTCAACCTTGGTAACACATTTAATGCTTTATGTAGAACAAAAAATCTGTTGTTTGACTGTTGTTTGATTGTATAAACTAAGCACCGAGAAATAGGTTTTCTCTTTGATTATTGGCTAAGTCAGTACCATTTCTGTCTGATAATAAAGTGTGATACAGAATAGCATCTATTAGACTGTGTTGTAGTGATTCACTGCTAATGTGATGAACATGGTCAGAAAATGCTGATACTGACCGACTGTGTGACACATATAGAAATTCAACAAAGTGGCATCAAAGTCAAAGATGATGTAAAATGCTTGAACATTTTGTTAATTTACTTTTATGTGAGAAGGACACGACACAACAGCAGATATGGTAAACAAGGGACTATCCCACCAGTTTACTCATCGTCTGCTTGGATGAAATATTGTTGACATTATTGATGTCATCTATGTGAATTGTGAAGCATGTTACACTATCGGCTCATTCTTAGCGTAGGCGGCTCTAGACGAGCTGAAGGGGGCAGTCTGTCGTGTGAGTCATTTCATAAGAAAAGACAAGAGAGGAAGTAGATGACTCAAACTCTGTGGCATGGCCGCACTGGGTCAGTGGAGGTTAGCGTGGTCAAAGAGAGAGAGTGTGTGTGTGTGTGTGTGTCTGTGTATGGTGTGGGGTGGGGTGGGGTGTGGGGTGCTGCTGCGTGCCAACCGGGTCCTGTTTGCATCTCCAGAGAGGCCCACAAAGGCAAGATCTTATCTGGCGCGTGCCTCAGCCGCTGTTTCCCACAATCTGCATGCTCCATTGCCAGGAGGGGGGTGAGAGTGGAGACTTATGAATTTGTGTGTGTCAGCGGGGGTCCCCTCCTGTCAACTTTACGCTGTTTTGACTGCCATGACATAATGTACCTCAATACAGTGCACCCCCCCCCCCCCCCCCCCCCCCCCCCCCCCCCCCCCCCCCCCCACACACCCCCACACACACACACTTGTTACGCTTTTTTTTCCTTCTTCAAAGGTTCTGCACATCAAGTAGGGCCTCCTTTTCTGTGAATGCTGCATATTTGGCTTTTCACCAGTGCCCCCATTCCTCTTTATTTCTAAAGACCCCTGACCCCTCCCTGCTTTTTCCCTCGCCTATGTTTTTCACTTTGATTGGGGCTTTGCTGAGGATTAAGACCCCCCCAGTCCTCCACCATTGCCACCATTGCATGCTTTTCATATGCTGTTTGCTATGAATGAGAAGTGGTGAACCATTACAGGACATATTGCAGAGATTAAACGACGCCCTTGGCAGCACTGTTGAATGGAGCATCTCTTCTGACAGCAAATTTTGCAGGGGACACACACACACACACACACACACACACACAGCACAGACATACACACATACATGTGCACACTCTCACCTGCCTCATTGTTTACTTTGGTGTATCCTATTTAAACCTGGACAGGGGACCATTTTCACTTAAATTTTAAGCACTGTTTACATGCAAATTACAATAAAGATTGTTGCTAACAAGGGACAAAATTTCTGAGTCCTGCAGGGTGTTCACATGCTAATGCATGGGTCACAAGTTGTGCTGATTAGGGAAATGTGTCAAACGTAGCATGAGAGGAAATTATCTCATGTGGCAAATCGCAGCTTGCATCTTGCAAATTTGGTTACAGTTTGTGTTGGCAGCCACAAATGGTAACAAGAGGTAACTTTAAATGCCTTTGAAACCAAGAATTCATGTAAAAAAGGTCCACCAACCATACCAGTAAAATGATTTACATAGTGCAATAAGGTTAAGGATATGCTGAAACATTAGTGAATACATATTCTGTGAGGACAAGTTTAGTTTTACTAAAATATCTTGATTGTTGCATTTTTTTAATTTAATAATTATTCACCAAGCTAACAAGTCACTGAAGTAAATGGTAAATAGCATTTATATTAATTCACATGGCCTTCCCACTAAAAAGGGTTCAGTGTCTTGCTCAAGGACTTTGACATGTGGACCGGAGAAATCAGGAATTGAACCTCCAACCTTGTGATCAATGGACAATCCACTCTATCTCCTGAACCACATATAAAGTCTGCCCTTTTACATTCAAATCAGTAGCTGTGTCTGTCCATGTTCATGTGTCGATGTGTAATCCTGGCATTGTCGGTGTGCAATTAAAGTGTTTGTGTGGGTGCACACGTGGGTTTTGGACAATCTTCCAGAGGTTAGCTGAAGAAAGCCTAGCAGATTTCAGGGAGTCACACCAGGTCGTACACTGAGCCCCCCTGCATCCACTGCCACAAGGAATGTGATATGTGTGAGTGTGTGTGTGTGTTTGCAGCCGCCCCCACAGCTGGGAAAAGATCGATGCAGCCTCCACCAGCAGGCTCCTGGCCCCTGGCTGCTACTGTCTGAGAATGAGAGGCAGTGGGGGCTGTGTGTGTGTGTGTGTGTGTGTGTGTGTGTGTGTGATTGTTAGATAGGGAGGGAGGATAGCAGGATGGAAGGAATGAGTGAGTAGCACACGGAGGGATGAGGGAACAAAATGCAATGGTGAGGAGGAGGAGGAGGGTGGGAGGGTGGAGAAGAGACAAAATATGCCCAGGTTGGCTGACTCACTCCCTTCTTACCTCCCTCCCCTACTCACAAACACACATATGCTCTCTCCCCTGAGCACACACAAGCATGGACAGACACACATACACACTCATGAACACACTCCTCTCCTTTCTCTGCCAAGCGCTCCTGTGCCCCTGCTCATCTGTGTGGGGGGCCCTGCAGGCAGTCTGGGCCCTTACGTGCCCTTTCTTTGCACACACACAGATGTACACACACACACACGCACACACACACAGGCACACAGAGGAGTTGATGTGTAAGACATGCTCTGATCCTGCATGCTGATGATGAAAGACAGGCAGCCGGGCTCCTGTCTTAGTGCCAGAGGGCAAGACCTGATAGGAACCCGCTGATTCTTGATCCTCCTCCTCCTCCTCCTCCTCCTCCTCCTCCTCGTCCTCCTCCGTCTTCATCACTATTGGAATAATTTGAATTTCACAACAGTTTTATCTTGCTTGCTATATTCCTCTCTCATCTTAAACGGCATCTTCTCAGGTTCCTCTGTTTTCCATTTAACTGGATTTTGGTACGCACCAGCGATAAGCAGGTCTCAAGTTGACAACTGGAGGAACAGTTAATTGTTTATGCAGAAACTGAGCCATGTCATTCTGACTTGTCAAAACAACAGTCACTACTGAATTACAGATATCAACAGTGATGTCACAGAAAACAACACTTGACAAACATCACACAAACTAAATGACAATTGCTGATATCTGTAACTCAACAACACATGACGAACATCACACAACCTAAATGACAATTGCTGATATCTGTAACTCAATTTTTACTAATCCGAATAATAGTTGCAGATGTGTCAAACTTATTTATAACTAGTCTGAATTGTTGTGCATGACATTGCATATGTGGGGCTTCCCAATGGGTATTGGCCCAGCAAAGCATTTCAACCTTAGCAGAAGCAGCAGCAGTTGCTGTTATGGATAAGATAATTCGAAAATGCCATCAAATAGAAAGAGGTTATAATCAAGGAATTTGTGCTGGACTAGAGCTTTGTTCACTAGAGAGTTGTGTTAGAAATGTACAACTCTCAACAGAGATGAGCAGGAGTCAAGATGGCTCATTCGTTAGCTGTTGATGTGGCTCCAACCTCCCTCCCACAACTTGCTATAGCTTCTGACATAACTAGACTGCAATGTCATTTCCCCTAGTCAAACCTCTAAGTCAGTTTTATTTACATTTTGACTAGGCAGAATCAAAGTTAAAGATATCTGCAAATTGTCAAAATTAATTCCACACTACACTGAAATTACTATACATAATAATAATCCATCCATCGTCAACCGCTTATCCTGCATACATCCTGCTGGAGCCAATCCCAGCTGACATCAGGCAAAAGACAGGGTACAGATCACCAGTCTACATAGACAAACAACCACTCAAACTCAAGGACAATTTAGGGTCATCAATTAACCTAGTCCACATGTCTTTGGACAGTGGGAGCACCCGGAGAGAACCCACCGGGTTCAAACCCTCATAGCAACCTTCTTGCTATGACGCAACAGTGCTAACCACTGCACCACCGTGCAGTAATATTAATAGTTCCAATTTTAGATATCTATAACATCATTTTGACCAGTTAAAATTTAATTTAAGATATGTCAAAAGGACAATGTAGATATTTAGTATTAAGGGGAATTTAAGATATCTTGAAGATCTTAATAGAGTTTTGACTAGTCAAAATATAAGATCAGATATCTTTAATTAGAGCTTGGAATAGGAAATGAATATCCATACTTTATGTATTTTAACTCATGTGAAGTGTTTTTGAGTACAATGAAAAGCACTCAATGAATAAAATGTATTATAACTACTACTACTACTACTACTACTACTAAAAATAATAATAATAATAAAAGTTAAAACGGCTTGCCATAGATCAGTAGTCTAATGAACATTCCCTGTATATGTGTGGTTTTGTATTAATGCCTAGCTCTGTGTGCAATGCCTCATGTTTTTATGTGCATAGCCCCCAGCCTCACACCTGGCCTGGCAGGAGCTCTGGTCCCACCCCTCCTCCTCTGGTTCCGTCGATTCAACCCACCACCTCCTCAGCTCCACCCCCGTACACCCATGAGAGGGAGGGACAGCACAAGACCCCTTCTGGGTTCTTCAATCACATAAACTGTGCTCTCAGGTCTGAGTGAAACCTGTTGCCCACATTCCAGTGCAGTTTAGAGAGAGGATGTACGATGTGTGTGTATGGTGCAGATGGCCTGGGCAATGAAGGCATAAATTAGCCTGTGCAAGGAAGGGAGATCCCCCATTGTTCTGATGGATTGCACACACAGACAGACACACACACACACACACACATATGCATGTGCACAAACCCTCTGAGTCTGGCTCAAGCAGGAAGATCACACACTCTCTGTCACAGCCCCTCAGATCAGGCTGCCCAGAGCTTCCTGTAATCCCTCCTCTGTAACATTAATTATAAACTGGTGCTTTGTGCCCCACGGACCAACCGTGACTTTCCCAGGACAATTAAAGTTACTCAGTGGAAGAAGGGGGATTGGGTAGAAAAGGAGCGAAAGGGGATCAGGGAGTGAGTCAGAGGATTTCCCTAGAACTACGTCTAAGGGTGCTGAAATAAGGCAATGGGTGAGATGAGAGTGGGAGTTTGGGGCTGGGGCTGGGCGTACAGGATGTCTAACTTCAGTCGGAGCAGGGATAAGTCATAGGCACTGGAGCTTTTATATTGTTGTATAAGTGAGGCTTTCAGCATAAGCTTTGGCCCCAAAGTTGAGGGTTGTACAGGGAAGGGTCTGGGTGGGCAAATGCCTGGCCGGGGCGGATGCGGATTAGCTGCCATCTCTGGGGAGTAATTGGCCGATGTGTGGGAAACATGACCCTGTTGTACTTCTCCACCCCAGTAATTCATGAAGGTAATAAAAATGTATCCAGTAAGTATCCAAACATCTTTTTTTGCACCACTTCTCATCAAAACATCTTTGTTGGCCCAAGATGGTCCCCTGTGACCTACATTTGCATCTTTAGCTACAGCGCCAAAATCACTGCACAGCACTGCATTGTCCCTGGAGGCGTGCAATAACTGCCTGAATCTCTGTCCCACTGGTCACTGACATTTAACAGGCCACAGAAACACTAAATCCTGTTTGACCGGCTTTTTACTTACTGCGAAGCATGACTCGCTCTGCTAAGGGCACCTATGTTGTGCTGTGCTGGCCTGCAACAAGTGGAAAAGAAGCATAAAATACAGTATGCTGCAAAACATAGAGGAGGCCCCATCCACACTACTGTGTTTTCATTTTGCTATGTTTGCACCTCCCGTCCAGACTAGAAGTTTGAAAACGCTGCCGACCCTGTTTTACGTTTTGAAACTCCGGAGAGCATTTTAATGAACACGGGCAAAAACGGAGGACTTTAGAAACGATGACGCAGAAGCTCTCTGATTGGGTCTCATTAGTCATGCAAAGTAGAAACACGATGCTGCTGACAGAGTTTTTGACGGTAATTTAAAAAAAATATTTTTTACTGTGCAAATAACACTTGTACTGTATATGTCGTTGCATTTACTATGCAACGACTCCCGGTCTGTTTTCGGCCGCCACAGTCGCTTTTAACTCCACTGTTACGTTCAGTAAAAGTCGCAGCTCATTATGGGTCCATGCAAGATAAAATCTAGTGTGGTTCTTCATTTGTAGTACTTAATTCTTTTGCCAAATCTTTTGGAATAGACCATCTCCTTCATGTTTACACCGGCATGTGTATGGCCAGTGTACGTGAACGGCCACTAGATGCGCATTTTCAGTCGTTTTAGTACAGACGGAGATCAACTGTGATACGCAACTAAAAAGCAGGTGTGGACGGAGATTGTATTCGTTTTAATTCTCCGTTTTTAAACTAAAAGGGAGTAGTGTAGATGGGGCCTGAGATGACTTAACTTCTGTAGCTTACTAGGCCAAAGGCAAACCCTTTCAAGTTGCACCTGATCTGTTTGCAACAAGAGGGTTGATTTTGAGATAAGAGGAGGCAGGACAGTTATCACGCCAGCCAGTGAAGTGGTTCATTTGGCATATGTTGTTATCCCGAATTGATCTGATAGGCTGCTGTTTAATCCTGTTAAGGCACCTTGCTTCAGGACATAACACCCTTTTTCTGAACCCTTGACCCCTTTTTCGCATTTGGTCCTTTGTCACTAGTTGGCCTAATTGGTAGGTGAAGCAGCGACAGCATGCTCCTCCTAACATTCAGCAGCAATGAAGGGAAAATTGACACTCATACACTGTAGGGCAGCACAAAGAAAGGATAAGCAAGTGGAGGTCATGATGGTCATATAATGCATTTTCTTCTGACACCAGCAACTAATCACAATTCAGATGCAGAACTGAACGGTTACAGGTTCAGTCCAGTCACTGAGATGTTCTGTCTGTTCTTTTGAAAAGTCTGTAAGATGGATGTTGGACTGACCCTAATCACTTGTCTTAACTCTGTGTGGATAAGCAGTATTATAAAGTGGAAAAGAAAAATTTTAACGGCCACACAATGAACTCAGAGTGTGCCACAGGCAGAATAGCTGCATAACAACAAATAAGAACATCTTCTCACTTGGCTAAAGAGAGCAAGGACAGGTAGTGCCTCTGTCCACGGAAATATTTTAGAATTATAAACAAGGCCTTGGAATAACATTACTGCTTTCTTGGTTGCCTTTGTTTACATACCCTAGATACTTTGCAAGAGGGAGAGTACCGTATTTTGTGTGTTTTTCTTCTTTACATCCAGAGAAAAGGCTTGTGGTCATTGTTGTTCTTGAGTATTTTTTATTTATTTTATCTTTTGACCCTTGGGGAGTAAAGTGTTTTTGTTTGCCTCCAAGGACTGTGCTGTGATAATAGTTAAAGGAACAGTCCACCCCAACATGAAAATGCAATAATCTTCTCATCTCCATCTCACCTATAAAAGCTTCTGAGGTTGGGAGTGCCACCTCGGCCTGGTCATACTGCAATCTGTATCCTGCTGTGTTTGGTTGTCCTGCAAAGTTTAATTGTGTTTCAGTGGCATTTCAACACAGAAGATAAAGACTGAATTTCATTTCAAGGTAAACTATGCCTTTAAGAAGGCCTCCAACATAATGCTATCAGCCTCTCAAAAAGACCTGTTGACGCAGTCAGTTTACTTCAGCCCAGTAGGTGGTGCTTTAGGTGGCTTAAAAAGAATTTGTTATCCATTATGGATTAAGTTGAGAGGAAAAGTGTATAGAGTGAATAGAAGTAGATAGCACAGTTTGGCTCTTTGGAGTGAACAAAGATTATGTACACTAGATATCATGCTGTTCATTGTTAGGCCACACTGTGAAGAAAGTAGCACCTTTAATGGCCCTTGAGGACATGTGGTGTGCAAACCAGCCCTTTTTAAATCACCAAAATTAACACTGCAGCAGCCAACACTTGACTCCAGCCCAACCACTTACATGTTAATGGCCTTTCCCATAATCCCAGTGCCCAGTGGTGACTGCGTGCAGGCTTGAGTGGGTGGAGAAGAGAAACCAATTGCTAAAACCAGTGTGAGGATGAGAGATGTAGCCAGCAGGCATGCTATCTTACGGCAGCGGTAGTTAGCTCATCTCCTTGTTGAAAGCAGAAGCTCTCTCATGGCAAACAATGGAGCCTGAGATGGGTGTGGCAGGAGGGGAGGTGAGGTGGCAGATGGGGTGTTAAAGTGGAGATGGGGGAAGCAAGGTGAAACCTGGAATGGGAAAGTGATGAGGTCATACCTGTGTGTGTGTGTGTGTGTGTGTGTGTGTGTGTGTGTGTGTGTGTGTGTGTGTGTGTGTGTGTGAGAAACATTAAAGAAATTCCCGCGCACGCGAGAGAGAGAGAAGCCTCAGAAAGGATTCGGTTCACAGCCCCTTGAGGCCCCATTGGTAGTGATGTCATGGGAAACCATTACAAAGCTCATCTCGGCTGTTTGTAAACTCTCTCCATTTCCTTGTCAAAATCTGAGGGCCACATGAAAGCCTCAGTTTTGAACTCCTGAATAAAAACACAAAATGTCTGAAGGCAATCTACTGTAACATTACCAGACCGGAGTAAGGAATACTGAATGAAAAGGTACTCCAACTTGGACAAGATGTAAATCATTACTTTTCCTTTTATGTTATTCCCTTCTCTTCCTCCCAGTCTCCTTCTCGTCTTCATTACGTATCATTTGTCTTGACCATAAACATTGTGAACTGATACCGGCTGCTATCCTGCAGGAACTCAGGGCCCCTTTCTGTGCGGCACGTTGAAAACACATCAACTTGGAGGAGCTGGGAACTTGAAAGGAGGGATCTAGCTACAGGGGATAAACACATTCCTCTGCAACCCTGCTTGCTACCGTTGCTGCCGCCGCTGGCTGGTGGCAGTGCAGGGGAGCTCGCGGCAAGAAGCATTGTTGCCACAAAGCGAGGTGGAGGGGGGCAGCTGAATATCCCTGAGCTCCCTCAGATCTCACAGGCAGCAAGCAGCACTTGACCTTTCCAGCACTAAAGGAATATGACAGCCGTGAAGCCGACAGAGAGAAGAGAGGCAAAGGGGGGCCGTGAGAGGCAAGAGACAAAGCCACACAAAGTGCAGGCTGCCACCAAAACAGTTAGTTTGCAATCAACGTCAGTCATCCCTCTTGTCGGGACAGTTTGATTTGCACCTTTCAAATGAGGCGTTTATTTTTGGCCTGATAACAACGCTGGCTAAATTGAAATTGGCAGCTCGACAATCTACAGATAATAGTCAACTACGCAGGAGATTATGTGAACAGCCCTTTCTTTCACTTTACTTGAGCCCCCACCCTCTCTCTCCTGTCGTAGACGAGAAAGGAGGAAATAAGGGAGGGGGAGAAAGAGAAAAAGGGCTAATCTTAGTCACAATCAGAGGAGGCTGAGAAGGCAAAATAGGGCCTAAAAATGAAGGGGAGGAGAGAAAAGGGGGCGTGGAGAGGAAAAAATAGAGTAATGTCCCGGTGATCAAGAGGAGGGCCGGAGGGGCGGTGAGGTGGGGTGGGGGTTTACAGGAGAGGTGAGGATAGAGAGAGAAAAGGAGGGAAGGAGGGAATTTCTTTAATGTTTCTGGCAGCGAACCAGCTGAGGTCTCAAGGTTATCCTGGCTTTGCAAACTCCCACGGGAAAGGTGGAGTGCTGAGGGCCGAGGGGGGGGCTTGAGGTTGAAGAGAGGAGGGAGCAATGGCTGCCCTTTTTCTCCAGGAGGGAGGCTAATGCTGCTCTGGGGGAGAGTAATCCTGTGGGCCTTCTTGTCTGATAAGGTTGGCCTTGGCCCAGGTAGGAGGAGAAAAGGGGCTCTGGGGCCTCCCAGGGCATCCGCACAGATAGCTCTGCCCTCTGCCAGGTTAGCACAGGAGCAAAACTTCATGTATTATTACTCAGGCCATTAGATATAATCACATTTGAGTGATATAGTACCCAGCAATATAATATCCAGTTGAAACAGTGAAACTCTTTCTCAACGTTCTTCCCTTCACATAGGTCAGATGTCAGAGGTATTGTACAAAACAGCTGAATCCAGTAGGAGTTAAGGACCTTGCTCAAGGACGCTTTAGTAGAGCAGGGCCTTACTGACAACGGACTTGAACCTGATAAATAGTCTGGCCAGCTAAAAACTAAAATTATACTCTGCTGTGTTGATTTATTCATTTATGTATTTGTTGTAAAAGCAGGCGGCCCTTGTTCCTCCGGATTCCATTGTAAGACTTTAATACACCTACACATCTTGCCAACATTTAATTCGTTCTTCAACCTTCAAAAATCATTGTACAGATTTAAGATGGAATATGGTTGATGCAGCAGCCACTGTGACAAGACAGTCCAGTCTAATTTCCTTAAACACTTCCACTGGAATTTAAAATATCTGCCGGAGAAGACAAAACAGTTTAATCATTCTTCCCAGTTTTATAACTCTTCCCCTTTCCATTCCCCGCCAAAGTATTTAAACTCATCACCTTTATGCAAATATGAGTAAACCCTGAATTTGACACGTTTTATCTGGCTGTGATGATTGGGGGATCAGTGACTGCATGGGAAAGATCTGCATCGATACTCTGCATGTGTTTGTTTACACTTAACTAGGACTATTAGAGATAATGATTCACAGCATCAAGCTGTCAGTTTAGGGAGCTGTGTTTGTGTGTGTGTGTGTGTGTGTGTGTGTGTGTGTGTGTGTGCCTGCCTCTTCAAAGGCTGGCCTTCTTATCTACAGTCAACAAACTGCCTCTTCAGGAGGAAATGGGGGGGCTTCATGCACCTGTAATTCAAATGTTGCCATGCTGAGATTAAACAAGCGACAGTCAGAGATTCCCCCCCCCCCCCCCCCCCCCCCCCCCCCCCCCCTCAGTTTTATGTGGACCTGGTGATTAATGGATAGAAAAAGAAAGGGGCAGATCTGTTCAGGGGCTCAAAGAGAAACTAAATGTTTCAGCTGTGTTCTTTTTGTTTGTGGAAATGTGGGAACTGTCTTTTGAGACAAATTGAAAATGTCTCACACGGAGACTGATCACTGTCCCAAGATCAGTCTTGTATGGGAGTAAGTTTGTGCTCTGAGCGGCTAATAGAACCAGCCAGAACTCGTAGATACCTTAACTCAGGTACAAAATGTAAATATACGACAGTGCAAGTCGGACCCAATCTGACCCAAATCTGACCCCAATATAACTTTAATCTTTCCTGTAGTTGGATTTTGAGCTCTGTATACAAATATGTCTACAGTCAGAACATCCAGTAAATGGTGGTTACACTGCATTTGCATGAGAGGCCCCCACCCGCACCACTACCAGCAGCAGAAGCAGCCGTATTCCCAGTTTGCTTCCGCCTCAGGCATGCTAACCAGAGACCCAGGCCAACTCGCTGGTCCTCTCCCCAACCGGTTCCTCTCCACCGCTTCTGGGTTTGACTCACCATGACCTTTAACCTTCCGACGATACACCGCCTCCCCCACACATGCAAATATCGCTTGTCTGCTCCAGGAGGCATCAGAGAAAAAGGAGAGGGCCGGATGGAGGGAAGGAAGATAGAGAGAAGAAGGAGTGACGTGAATGATGGAGGCTAGGGGGTGTTGGTGGTGGTGGTGGTGGGGGGAGTTGAGCAAGAGGGAGACGGAGCAAAGGAGAGAAAGACCCCTAAAGGAAGTGCGAGCGTCTTGGTCTCTGAAGTGGAGAGAAGTGGAGGAAGGCAGTGGCAGCAGCCTGGGGAGGCTCTGGTCTACAGCCCAGCACTGAGGCCTTAAAACATTTCTCTCTCTGTTTTAGCCAGCCAAAACGGACCCCAGCGCCTGTGTCTGCGAGGCTTACGGTGACCCATGTTGATCTTTCTATGTGTGTGTGTGTGTGTGTGTGTGTGTGTGTGTGAGAAAAAGAAAGTGTGAGTACATTCACTGTACTTATTGTTTTCCTTGCTCCCAGGCTGCTCCAGGCACCTCATTTTTTGTGTGTGTGTGTGTGAGGGGAGGTAAGCGATGTGTGCGGCTGTATCTGGAGAGCCTCCAAACCCCCTCATCTCCTCTCCTCTCTCCTCCTTCTGTTCTCTCTGCTTGGAGGATCTGTCAGTTCTCCTTCTCTCTCTTTGTCCCTGCTTTGATCCTGCTCTCCAAGCCTTGGCTGGCCTCGCTAACAGCAGCTGAGCACAGGTCCTACTCCACTCCCACTAATAACACACATTCATGCCACGCTGGGATGATGCATGTGCACAGACACACACACACACACACACACACAAACACTCTCACTCGTTGCACCACTTACTCCCCCTCTACTCTCTCGCACACTCCAGAATCGGTAACGACTGGCTCTGCTATCATTCAGCGTAAGTTGTCTGTAAGTTGTCAGAGCTTATCGCTTTCACACAACACCTCGGTTTGCTGTAACCCTGCGCTCAACTTGGGTGATGGGTCACCCTATTCTGCCTGATTGTGGGTGGTGCCAGAGCCTCTGAACGCATATAGTGGTTTCTTATAGATACAGTTTATTGTTTTTCATAGGCAAATGTGGGCAGATGTATTTTGCCTGTTTGACAAATCTTTATCAGAATGTCACATCGTTTTGAAGATTTAAAGGTTTTATGATTTTTAAGATGAATAGGCTAAGGTACCCTATGTAGTTTTCAAGCAAACAAACATATTTTCATTATGTTGAGTGTTTCTCACCAAACCCATTTTGTATTCATCAAGGCCTACCTTTAATGCATTTCCTATCTGAATTTGCAAAACCTGTTATTGAATGATTTGAAATCTGAATTGTTTATACATTTACATTGCTTCTTGTTCTCTTCTTTCACTGGCACCGTGCTTTTTTTTCCTTTTTGGAGAGCATTACCACCTATAACACTTACTGCCCCCTGCAGTCAGCAGGAATACGTATCATATCACACCTGTGCAGGTTTTATCCATGTGCACCCTTGTGTGCGTGACGATACAACAAAGGACACACATAATACGGAGACTCCATGATCAAAACAGTGTATTTGAGCAGATTAAAACAACCACACAGAGTAGTTTGATAAAAACATTTAACTCAAGATCCACTCACTGGCTTTTTCCAGAGATGTAAATCACATCTCCCAGTCTTCCTCAGCTGATATTTCAGTCTCCCTCCATATTTGACCACCTGTTATCATGCGACCAAAGTTCCATACTTAGGTCATCGGACAACAACAGGGCCAACCCAGTGGCAACTGAGCAAACGCCATCTGTTGAAGAAGACTGTGAGACTGTGAGATGGGGTTAAAATCTCTGGGAAAAGCTAGTAAGATTACCCTGTCAAACGGATGTTTTTAAAGTCAATAATGTACCTTCCAGCTGGACCAATTCATGTTAAAAAATATATAGCAACACATGCAACCATTCGCCAGCATCTTTACTTCTGCAGCATTTCAAGAAAAGTTGTAGAGAACTGAGCATCTTTGACTGTTTGTAATGGGCTTCTTTTCTAGTTTGCAGTTTCCAGGCAGAGCTACAAAGTTCATTGGCTGTTGACAAGCAGCGACTGTGCACACACTGGCCACTCAGCTCTGTAGGAAATGAAAGGTTTTCTGGTGACTTGTTGACCATGCTAATCACAGTGTGAACTGTTGGATAAGTCAAGTCAGTCAACCACTGTGTGGCAGTCTCCTGGGAAAGAAAGGCTGTGCCACAACACAGTGCCACCCTCAGTTTGACAGCGGCAGCCACGTGACACCTCAAGTAATGGCCTTGATACAGCCTGTCTCCTTACTTCCCACTCTTCTTGCCAGCCAGTAATGAAGCTTAAATGCCTATGGTGGCATTTACGTTTCAACACACACATACACGCATCCTTGTCACCTTTGTGGCACCAGGAGCGCCGGTTCAGCACTGTTCACCAATGGCTTACACATTAAGCATGAGCCGTGGGTGACAGTGGGCCAGATTGTTTTGTGAGCGCAGTATCTCACACTTTCACACACACTTCAGCCTCACAATCTCCCTGTCTAATAGCATTATTGCTGCATTATTGCAGTGTGTAGAGGTCCATGGTTGAGAGGGCTCAATAAAGATATGAGTCCTGGGAAAGACTGGGAGTGGTGGATTGAGAAAAGAGGAAGAGGGAGATAAAGGGGGGAGGGAGGTGAGGAGGGGCAATATAAAAAAAAAGATAAAAATGGAGAGGATAAGATCAAGGGTTGATAATAGGGGCAGGGACAGGGGAGGGGGGCACAGGTAAAAAAAAGAGTGTGAGAATTTGGAGAGTTTGGGCGGGGTGTCCCAAATAACAAATGTAAAATAATCATGCTTGTTTGTTTTCCTGTCTACTGGCCAGACCATTGTCATTGGCTTTTCATCAGTAAGGTATCTCTAAACATCATGTGATCAAAAGCTTTTACAACAGAGCTGTGTTCGCTGTAAGTCAGCCTGTTTCCCACAGATTTCTTGCAATAGAGGAGTTGAGACATAGCAACAGGTAACACTCCGGGGACCGACGGCGGCCAGGTGCACCCAATAAGGTGTTCAGCTCGCAGTGAATAGGGAGGGACCGAGAGACCCAAGGCTCCGAGACTCAGTTCACAGTCAGAGACCTCTTGCAACATGAGCGTGAGAAAGTCATTCAGGCGGAGAGCGTTTCAAAACCCTCGCTCTGTCTGCTTCACCTCAATGCATTTGTTTTGGAACTCTGTCAGTGGTATTGTGCTTGGAAAATGACTCAGGTGTGCAGTTCACAACAATGAGACATGTTAGTGACGTGTTTGACAGAGGCAGCATTGTTGTGCGTGAAGGATATTCAAGCTGGTTTAGGCGCATGCACAGACCAGCCTCTTATCCTACCAAAAGCAAAGTTTGCAATTACACACAAAACACGTGTGTGGTTTTCACTCATGTCTCCACATCCCAGTTACTCATCCTGACACAGCAGCTGGTAGAGTCTAGACCTAATGTTAACTAGCCATTTAATTTTTCTCTTTATAGCCTAGGCCTACTAAAGTCTGGATGACATGAAATCAACTTTAGCTCTAAAGTGGCGTGGCCACATGAGAATAAAATGTTTGAAGTGACATAAAAAGCATAAGCTTTAGCCTTCTCATATAATTCATCCCTGTCTACATGCTGCTGGCGGTGATGTCATATAGTTTTTAGACATTGTAATTTACCGCTGCACGCTTGAGTGCAGGCTGGGAGAGAACCTAAAACCATCTCTGCGCCTCTCTCGTGTTCAGCTTAGGATCTGGAGCCATGTGCAGCTCCGCAGTGCCTATCAAATTCATCTTGCGGCCAGCCGCCGGCGACGCCCCGCAGATCCAGGCGGCAAGCCGGCGAGAGGAGCGCGTTCCCCTGGTCGCCTGCGCGCCACGTGTCGCGGTCTCAGCAGCAGCTGGAGGTGTGCGAGCCCAGCGGAGAGCCATGCCTCGCGCTACATATACTCAAAAAATTAAAGTAGCCTAATGAATGGGTCGCTTAACATAGGTAGCCTATTTTCATTACTTTTCACCTCTCCTCACACTGACACAAAATGTGTCATGAACACGGTTCATGTTCTTGTTTTCATACTTTTATTCGGAACAGTTGCTAGAAAATAATACTTCCACCGGGGGAAAGTAAACGTTTCTGCTGTTTCTCATGAACAAACAATGATGGGATCAGATAAATACTAGTTAATGATAGAGTTAGTTATAGACTCCAGTCTTGTCCTTGTAGCAAGTCACTGTCTTTTCGGAAATTATAATATTCTGTCGGGTAAAGAGAACACGGGGTAAGAGAGGAAGCAATGCGATTATCACCTCAGACTCTTCAAACTTTGTAGTCTACCCACTAGACTCTTAAACACGGTCACCGTGATCACAAACAGTTTCACTCGCACAACCTGAAAAAGAGGTGCCGTCCGTCAGTAAACTTCTAAGACGTAATTATGGGCCCTGTTCCTTTCTCTCTTTACTGCTTGTCTGCTCTTGCGTCTCTCCAACTGCAATAAAGATAAGGAAATGAAATTATGACCTGAAATCTAAAAAAGCCTTGAACGCTGTGGGGCGACCACAGGCGGGGAGGAGAAGGAGGAGGAGAAGGAGGAGGAGGAGGCATCGGTCTGATCGTGTGAGCTCTCCGGGCTCAGAAATATCTCTGCTCTGGCTCACATTCCGATAAGGGAGCCCGATCCAGCTCTCTCTCTGTAGGCGTGGTTTTCCCAGGCTTTTAAAACAGCAGCTGCTATTTACCTTCCCCTCTAATGTAAACCACCGCCGCCATACCCTCCCCTCAACCCTCCAGCCTCCTCCCTGGCCCGGCGGCCCTCCGGCAGCCCGACGGCCAAACCTCCAACCACCGCACTCATAAAACATCCTGGCGCGTGCTCCACATTCGCAGCACCGGCAGATGATTAAATGCCAAAATTTGTACCACAGAGTTGGGAACTACAGTAGTAAATAACATGGAAATGGAGTGTGCGCATTTAATTTCCTCCTCAGAGGGCAGACAAAATGAACGTTGCTCTAGGAATATAATGATTGTTTTAAGGCGGTGTGTGTGTCAGAGCATTTGACATTGTCTTCTCCTGTGGTTATGAGTGATCTGAAGTTGTTTATTTTACTAATGGCGTTACAGCCTAACTATCGACTGTGAAGTCTGGTAGAAAACAAAACAAAACCGCTCCCTCCTGCAGCCATGGTACAAGACTGAAACTCTGATTGCCAGATAGTGTAGCCCACCACTTCCCACTGGTGGTTTTTAAACGGTTCAAAAGTTTCACTTTCTTTCTTTTCATTTACGCTACTCCACGCAGTTAACAATTAATATTAGACACCTACATTTTGCACAATCTTTACCCTACAAGAATTAGAACCAAAGTGGAATGGCTCAAGGATGAATAAGAGTTGTTTTTTTGTGGTTACTATGGGTGCTGCTGATATCTGAGTAGAGGGTGGGAAACATGCATTATTATTAGTAATAGCAGTAGGCTATAATAGTAGGCTGTGACATGTAGCTAGATCTGGAGCATGTCTACTTTTTACATTTTCTTTATGATAATGTTATTATATTTTCTGCTGTTATCTCTTGATTGGTAGATAAAAAGTCCTCTGCCCGCTCCTGGTGGCGGTGCCCAGTCAGCGGCTCCACTGTTAATATGTAAACGGTATGATGATTGAAGACTGAAGGCAGTTTCCCCGGCTGTGCCCTGAACCCGGGCCTCGCGCCATTGGCCGCCAGCTCAAGCGGCCAAACAACCAATGGGAGGGCGCCGACCACGAGCCGTCCTCCTTCGGGCCGCGTGTCCCTCGCCCTGATTGGTGGAAAGTTACTGTGGG
>NC_060154.1:14549945-14644995 GCF_021292245.1 Micropterus dolomieu | reverse complement strand
TCCATACTTAGGTCATCGGACAACAACAGGGCCAACCCAGTGGCAACTGAGCAAACGCCATCTGTTGAAGAAGACTGTGAGACTGTGAGATGGGGTTAAAATCTCTGGGAAAAGCTAGTAAGATTACCCTGTCAAACGGATGTTTTTAAAGTCAATAATGTACCTTCCAGCTGGACCAATTCATGTTAAAAAATATATAGCAACACATGCAACCATTCGCCAGCATCTTTACTTCTGCAGCATTTCAAGAAAAGTTGTAGAGAACTGAGCATCTTTGACTGTTTGTAATGGGCTTCTTTTCTAGTTTGCAGTTTCCAGGCAGAGCTACAAAGTTCATTGGCTGTTGACAAGCAGCGACTGTGCACACACTGGCCACTCAGCTCTGTAGGAAATGAAAGGTTTTCTGGTGACTTGTTGACCATGCTAATCACAGTGTGAACTGTTGGATAAGTCAAGTCAGTCAACCACTGTGTGGCAGTCTCCTGGGAAAGAAAGGCTGTGCCACAACACAGTGCCACCCTCAGTTTGACAGCGGCAGCCACGTGACACCTCAAGTAATGGCCTTGATACAGCCTGTCTCCTTACTTCCCACTCTTCTTGCCAGCCAGTAATGAAGCTTAAATGCCTATGGTGGCATTTACGTTTCAACACACACATACACGCATCCTTGTCACCTTTGTGGCACCAGGAGCGCCGGTTCAGCACTGTTCACCAATGGCTTACACATTAAGCATGAGCCGTGGGTGACAGTGGGCCAGATTGTTTTGTGAGCGCAGTATCTCACACTTTCACACACACTTCAGCCTCACAATCTCCCTGTCTAATAGCATTATTGCTGCATTATTGCAGTGTGTAGAGGTCCATGGTTGAGAGGGCTCAATAAAGATATGAGTCCTGGGAAAGACTGGGAGTGGTGGATTGAGAAAAGAGGAAGAGGGAGATAAAGGGGGGAGGGAGGTGAGGAGGGGCAATATAAAAAAAAAGATAAAAATGGAGAGGATAAGATCAAGGGTTGATAATAGGGGCAGGGACAGGGGAGGGGGGCACAGGTAAAAAAAAGAGTGTGAGAATTTGGAGAGTTTGGGCGGGGTGTCCCAAATAACAAATGTAAAATAATCATGCTTGTTTGTTTTCCTGTCTACTGGCCAGACCATTGTCATTGGCTTTTCATCAGTAAGGTATCTCTAAACATCATGTGATCAAAAGCTTTTACAACAGAGCTGTGTTCGCTGTAAGTCAGCCTGTTTCCCACAGATTTCTTGCAATAGAGGAGTTGAGACATAGCAACAGGTAACACTCCGGGGACCGACGGCGGCCAGGTGCACCCAATAAGGTGTTCAGCTCGCAGTGAATAGGGAGGGACCGAGAGACCCAAGGCTCCGAGACTCAGTTCACAGTCAGAGACCTCTTGCAACATGAGCGTGAGAAAGTCATTCAGGCGGAGAGCGTTTCAAAACCCTCGCTCTGTCTGCTTCACCTCAATGCATTTGTTTTGGAACTCTGTCAGTGGTATTGTGCTTGGAAAATGACTCAGGTGTGCAGTTCACAACAATGAGACATGTTAGTGACGTGTTTGACAGAGGCAGCATTGTTGTGCGTGAAGGATATTCAAGCTGGTTTAGGCGCATGCACAGACCAGCCTCTTATCCTACCAAAAGCAAAGTTTGCAATTACACACAAAACACGTGTGTGGTTTTCACTCATGTCTCCACATCCCAGTTACTCATCCTGACACAGCAGCTGGTAGAGTCTAGACCTAATGTTAACTAGCCATTTAATTTTTCTCTTTATAGCCTAGGCCTACTAAAGTCTGGATGACATGAAATCAACTTTAGCTCTAAAGTGGCGTGGCCACATGAGAATAAAATGTTTGAAGTGACATAAAAAGCATAAGCTTTAGCCTTCTCATATAATTCATCCCTGTCTACATGCTGCTGGCGGTGATGTCATATAGTTTTTAGACATTGTAATTTACCGCTGCACGCTTGAGTGCAGGCTGGGAGAGAACCTAAAACCATCTCTGCGCCTCTCTCGTGTTCAGCTTAGGATCTGGAGCCATGTGCAGCTCCGCAGTGCCTATCAAATTCATCTTGCGGCCAGCCGCCGGCGACGCCCCGCAGATCCAGGCGGCAAGCCGGCGAGAGGAGCGCGTTCCCCTGGTCGCCTGCGCGCCACGTGTCGCGGTCTCAGCAGCAGCTGGAGGTGTGCGAGCCCAGCGGAGAGCCATGCCTCGCGCTACATATACTCAAAAAATTAAAGTAGCCTAATGAATGGGTCGCTTAACATAGGTAGCCTATTTTCATTACTTTTCACCTCTCCTCACACTGACACAAAATGTGTCATGAACACGGTTCATGTTCTTGTTTTCATACTTTTATTCGGAACAGTTGCTAGAAAATAATACTTCCACCGGGGGAAAGTAAACGTTTCTGCTGTTTCTCATGAACAAACAATGATGGGATCAGATAAATACTAGTTAATGATAGAGTTAGTTATAGACTCCAGTCTTGTCCTTGTAGCAAGTCACTGTCTTTTCGGAAATTATAATATTCTGTCGGGTAAAGAGAACACGGGGTAAGAGAGGAAGCAATGCGATTATCACCTCAGACTCTTCAAACTTTGTAGTCTACCCACTAGACTCTTAAACACGGTCACCGTGATCACAAACAGTTTCACTCGCACAACCTGAAAAAGAGGTGCCGTCCGTCAGTAAACTTCTAAGACGTAATTATGGGCCCTGTTCCTTTCTCTCTTTACTGCTTGTCTGCTCTTGCGTCTCTCCAACTGCAATAAAGATAAGGAAATGAAATTATGACCTGAAATCTAAAAAAGCCTTGAACGCTGTGGGGCGACCACAGGCGGGGAGGAGAAGGAGGAGGAGAAGGAGGAGGAGGAGGCATCGGTCTGATCGTGTGAGCTCTCCGGGCTCAGAAATATCTCTGCTCTGGCTCACATTCCGATAAGGGAGCCCGATCCAGCTCTCTCTCTGTAGGCGTGGTTTTCCCAGGCTTTTAAAACAGCAGCTGCTATTTACCTTCCCCTCTAATGTAAACCACCGCCGCCATACCCTCCCCTCAACCCTCCAGCCTCCTCCCTGGCCCGGCGGCCCTCCGGCAGCCCGACGGCCAAACCTCCAACCACCGCACTCATAAAACATCCTGGCGCGTGCTCCACATTCGCAGCACCGGCAGATGATTAAATGCCAAAATTTGTACCACAGAGTTGGGAACTACAGTAGTAAATAACATGGAAATGGAGTGTGCGCATTTAATTTCCTCCTCAGAGGGCAGACAAAATGAACGTTGCTCTAGGAATATAATGATTGTTTTAAGGCGGTGTGTGTGTCAGAGCATTTGACATTGTCTTCTCCTGTGGTTATGAGTGATCTGAAGTTGTTTATTTTACTAATGGCGTTACAGCCTAACTATCGACTGTGAAGTCTGGTAGAAAACAAAACAAAACCGCTCCCTCCTGCAGCCATGGTACAAGACTGAAACTCTGATTGCCAGATAGTGTAGCCCACCACTTCCCACTGGTGGTTTTTAAACGGTTCAAAAGTTTCACTTTCTTTCTTTTCATTTACGCTACTCCACGCAGTTAACAATTAATATTAGACACCTACATTTTGCACAATCTTTACCCTACAAGAATTAGAACCAAAGTGGAATGGCTCAAGGATGAATAAGAGTTGTTTTTTTGTGGTTACTATGGGTGCTGCTGATATCTGAGTAGAGGGTGGGAAACATGCATTATTATTAGTAATAGCAGTAGGCTATAATAGTAGGCTGTGACATGTAGCTAGATCTGGAGCATGTCTACTTTTTACATTTTCTTTATGATAATGTTATTATATTTTCTGCTGTTATCTCTTGATTGGTAGATAAAAAGTCCTCTGCCCGCTCCTGGTGGCGGTGCCCAGTCAGCGGCTCCACTGTTAATATGTAAACGGTATGATGATTGAAGACTGAAGGCAGTTTCCCCGGCTGTGCCCTGAACCCGGGCCTCGCGCCATTGGCCGCCAGCTCAAGCGGCCAAACAACCAATGGGAGGGCGCCGACCACGAGCCGTCCTCCTTCGGGCCGCGTGTCCCTCGCCCTGATTGGTGGAAAGTTACTGTGGGAAAGAAAGTTTGGGAAGTTTCACACGAGCCGTTCGCGTGCAGTGCGAGATATAAATACAAGCCACACGCGGAGAGCCCAACAGAGAGACTCGCATCCGCTCGTGGTAGCCGCTGCCGCTGCGCATCGCTCTAACGGATTTTAACTTGATACATATCTCAGGATTTTTTTTTTTTGAGGCAGAGGGGACGTTTGAATATCACAACCTGAAAGTATTCATTTCCTACACCAGTGGATCGTAATTTGCTGTGGCTTTGTGGGATATTTCCGATTTAAAAATAAGATGCCTGCCGATATGATGGAAAAAACCTCCTCCTCTCCGGTCGCTGCCACCCCGGCAAGCATGAACACAACTCCCGATAAACCCAAGACAGCCTCTGAGCACAGAAAGGTCGGTATAAAGCCATTTTTGAAAAGTAATTTCCCCCGTCAGTGTCATCTAGCAACAAAACGCCTGAAACATTTCATTTTGGACACAATTTTGCTCAAGCTCCTCACCCAAAAGCGAGGATTTTCACGTTTACCCACGAAACAAGAAAGAGAAATTTAACAGTTGATGTCATTTTCTTTTTTATCTATAGTCATCCAAGCCAATTATGGAAAAGAGGAGAAGAGCCAGAATCAACGAGAGCTTGGGGCAGCTGAAAACCCTCATCCTGGATGCGCTCAAAAAAGATGTAAGTACTCACTTAGCGTCCTGGTTATTAATAGATTTCAAAACTGCCCCTGTCAAACAGTGAGAAAGTGAGCGCGTAATCCTAAACATGTGTGTTTTCCGTCCCCTCAGAGCTCCAGACACTCTAAACTGGAGAAGGCGGACATCCTGGAGATGACGGTGAAGCATCTCCGGAACCTCCAGAGGGTTCAGATGACCGGTAAGTCGAATTTCCCGAACTGATGTGTGCGTTTTAGAACATATCGAGCGGGTCTAGCCATCCTGCTTCAAGATGTGCGTCTACATTTTACAGATTCAACTAATTTTACAGATAAAACAAGTGAATGTCTTGACTTAAATTACATATCTGTTTTCTCTGCAGCTGCCCTGAACACCGACCCCACTGTCTTGGGAAAATATCGTGCTGGTTTCAGCGAGTGCATGAATGAGGTCACCCGTTTCCTGTCCACCTGTGAAGGTGTCAATACTGAGGTCAGGACGCGGCTCCTTGGCCACTTGGCCAACTGCATGACCCAGATCAACGCTATGAACTACCCCAGCCAGCATCAGCACCAACACCAGCTCCCACCCACCGCCGGACCAACCCACCCCTCCTTCGGCCAGTCCATGGTGCAGATCCCCAGCTCATCCCCGCAGGTCCTGCCCATGAACGCGGTGTCCTGCAAAGGAGGCTCATCGCCGGCTAGTATACCTTCAGACGCCACCAAAGTGTACGGTGGTTTCCAGATCGTGCCTGCAACAGACGGACAGTTTGCCTTCCTCATACCCAATGCGGCATTTGCGCCGAACGGCCCAGTTATCCCCGTGTACGCCAATAACGTCAGCACGCCGGTCCCTGTACCGGCTGCGGTTTCCCCCGGAGCCCCGTCAGGCAACACAGACTCAGTGTGGCGACCCTGGTGAAAAGTGAAAAAAGGACCATAAAGACTTTAAAATGACACTTAATAGTCCTCTCTTTGTTCAATGTTAGAAAGTTGTTTTGAATCTGTTTTTTCTTGTAAAATGGAAAGAGTATGCACTATATTTGTACAGCCAACAAGGGAGTAAAGTTCATATTGAAATGAGATCTGTATTGTGGAAGTTCGTTCACTGCATTTTTTTATAGGTTTGAGTTGTCTTTTTTTACTGTGTGATGCCAAAGATATGTTCAATGCGCTTATGATGTTCTTCGTTTTGGAAGACAAATAAATTTGTAAAGATTTAAAAACAAAAAAACGTGCTTGTTCCTGCGTTTTTTGTTGGAAAAACTAAAGCTGATCTTCTCATTAGTGCTTAAAATTGCAAACATTTAGGACTTTCCTCCTGTTAATGTAGTTAATTTCGTGCTTAAACTGTATTATGTTGACTATGCCTGTTAAACTGAGTGGTGGCACACATTTAGTGAGCTACCATAGGCTTTTCCAATACGGTGATAATATTTGTTATGTGAAAATGACTTCCTGAGAGGGCTACTTAAACATGAGGTCAACAAGTGTTTGTATATATGTAAAGTTTGAATGTAAAAAGGGTCAGAGAAGATGGATATGAAATGTTTAAAAACTCAGTTTGAATGCAACAAGGATCAGAGATGGATAGGAAATGTTAAAAAACTCAGTTTATTTTGAGCCAAAAGCATCAGTAATAACATTGTGCAGCTGTTATCTGCAAAATTGAGTGTGCTATTCATTAAGAGGCATGCATCCTGCTACGTGCCAGCAAAAACACTGTACATGCTCACTCACTGTAAGTCACTGTAGCCGTCAGACTTGTTGGCTAATTGTACTTCTATTATCTAAATAAGTGAGTCAGGCAGGAGACAGTGGCTCTGCAATCAATCAGACACAGGAGCTAGACAATCTAGTGCCGTTTCTTGAGCGGGTAGTCCAGCAGTTCCACCTTTCCTGAAACTTTGGAGCGTTACAGAGGTCACTTGCGCCATCTAGCAGCGCAGAAGGGCATTGCAATTTCATTGATATTTGTAAGATCAATCAGTGGTGCATGAATAGCTGCTGTCGATGTGCATTTAGATGAACAAGTGCACAGCCTCTGTTTAATTTAAGAGATGGTTATGGAAATAGGAAATACTGATTGTTATTTATTATTATTATTATTAGTAGTAGTAGTAGTATTTTTGTTGTTGTTGTTATTAAGTAAAGACACAGGATCATTTCGTTGGAGAGTTAATCTGTGAGTGAATTAGCTTGTCATACCAGCCAATGACAGGATTTGAACCAAACATATTTTACTTGAATATTTTGTTGGCCTGCATGTTTTGAACCTATTTTATTATGACGTAAAGCTAAACGACCACTCATCAGTGGAAATGCAGCGGCCCTTTCCACTCCAGTGTTTCTAATTAGGAGATTACTAAACTAACAACCAACCAACAATTTGAAGTGATCAAGTTAAAAAAAGGCTAAGAAATCATCATTGTGAGAATTTCCGCTGTTCTGTCACCTTTAACATCCCCAATAGCATTAATCTCCTGACAGTATGGAGCAGAGAGGAGCCTCGGGCTGGGTCTTCAATCAGAGCTGAGGGAGTTCCTTGATGCCAGGGTGAGGTGGGGTTGACAGCAGAAGGACACGTTAAACACCTCACCACTGAGCCATGTGGTAGCGCTCTGCTCTACCCAGGTGTGAGTGCCCCCTCAAGCTATACGAGTGTGGCCCTTCTTTGAAGGGGGTGTGTGTGGGGAGGGGGTGCAGGTGTTTGCAATTATCAGTGCGCTAAGAGGCACAAAGTGTGGATAAGTGCCATCATTTTGAATCTCCATCACACCTTTTTACAGGGGGCCATGCATCCCTGTTTGATCGAAGCCATGTGTGTGCTCGTGTCTGTGCGTGCATACGTCCTGTGTGTGTGTTTGTGGAGGGTGCTGGGTGAGGACATGCCTGGCCAAAGGGCACACTGGGTGAGGTAGTGGGGAGTTAAGTAGTGGTGGCGGGGGAGTTCAAGGAAAGGCCTACCACACAGGATAACAGTCGGCCTCCTGTGAGCAGAACCTCTCCACACAAACGCACGCAGTCACATACACAAAACGTTCCCACAGCATTCCAGCTGCGCTCGGACCAGTGTCGGGCTTCCTGCCCCAAGCCCCAAGGCCACAGCTAGACACGGGACGTCTGGGAGGCACGTGGTGTGACCCGGACAACACCCAGCTGCTGAGTCCCCCCACCCCCCTAACATCTTCAGTGGTCTCTTCCCCTCTGGAGAACAGCTTTACGAGCCTCTCCAATTACCCAGTGCAGTGGCCGAGCTGCTGGAGTGACCGCACACATGTCACAACACGACCGGGGGGTTAGCTTCCATGCGTGTCCATTAACTTTTCCCACACTCCGTGTGCATGCAGAGAGCGAAAGGAGGGGAAAAAAGCCCCTCTGCTTCCTCCTTGGCTCCCTAAGTGCTACCATATGGTCCACTCTCTCCCTCTCTCTCTCATGGTTCCTGTTTCTCTCTCTCCCTCTCTCTCTTGGCCTGTCACTGGGGCTGTCTTTGATTGCAGCCCAGACAAGCGAGAGCTTTATGATTTAAGCCCAGGGCTTGCTGTACCAAGCCCTGGACTCATTTTGAAGCCAAACCCCCCCCCCCCCCCCCCCCCCCCCCCCCCCCCCCCCCCCCCCCCCCCCCCCCCCCCATCCCCTTGCACCCGCCTCCTCCTGAAGTTGCAGGGGAAGGCTGTTTTCTGGCAGGAAATGAATAGCTCCCAGATGAGCGCAGGAACCTGAGAGGTCGTGAGAAAGAGGCGAACCCCCCTCTGCAAGCCCGGCCTGCTGCCAGCCGCCGGGGGAATGTGGGAGAGCGCCTCTCTGACACACGCATCAACCCCTCTGCCCTCCACCACACCGCCTGACTGACTGCCTGCCTCGGCACTGGGCCCTGAGCCTGGAAATAGACTGATAGACAGGACAACCACCACCAAGCCGGGCAGCACGGCTCGTCAGCCAGGCAGCAGAGCAGCCAGGCAGGGAAAGGGAAAGCTGTGGGAGGGGAGAGAGAAGTGTTGGATCTCTGTGGGCGAAAGTAGATTAGTGTGTGTATGCAGTCTGAATCCTCACCCAAGCCTACAATACAATGGAAAGTTACATCTGTAATTTACGTTTACGTTAGGCTAATGTATGACCCTGACTAGGTCTTTGCGCAGATTATGTACACAGACAGACACATGCACACACGCACTCACATGCTTCCCTCCCTCTGTCCCAGAGGCTTACACTCATTCCAGAGTACACACTCACTCAGACAGGTGTTCCTTGTCAGGAGCAAAGGGTTTTTCCCTTTGGTTCCCTGTGTGCTGAACTAACATTTATTCCCCGTGAGGTTGACACTGTTATGGTTGGATGTGGTCAGAAGTTTAGCCACAGCTGTCCGGGCGTATTTTATAATCTTTGATAATCATTGTTCTGCATCAACGTGACATGTTCAGATCAACTAATTACAGAGTGAAGGACATCAAGTGCAACAAATGCACTGGATTCTGTCTGTTGGCTGGGAAACATACCAGCATTTTGGCTTGTGACCTCTTGAAATGAAGCGATATCTACTTCTTACCCTCATTACTGGTTAGAGCCTTAGTTTAGAGATGATTTTTGAGCAGTTCAACCAAAAAGTGATTCGTCCAATTTGTTTGTTTGAAGGAATTTTACAGACATGAAGAAGTGAAAGAATCCAGTATTTCACAGGGGGATAAAAAGCAAAAGTCAGAATAGTAAAAAATTATTTTGTGACAGTTAGAAAAAACAGCCCCAGGTTGGGAAACAGTGATGTAGAGGCATGGCATATCAGTTGTTATGTGTGACACACTGGGACACAGAGCACAGTGAAGTAGGACCTCAGTTTTTGGTCAAAACAATAGTGTTAAACACATCAGACAGCAGACTACACATTTTGCTCTACATATAAACAGAGTGTTTTATCACTATGGGCATGCATAAGGTTGCAGCTGTAGATGAGAGTCTACAGAGAGGCATCAGAAACTAGAATGTAGCTGAACTGCGTAGCAGAATTTCACAGATCATCTTTCATATAGAGGAGAGACGATGCAAAAAGCACAGACTTGCGCATTCACATGAAGCTAATAAACAGCAAAGTGCTACTGGGTTCACATTTGTAAACTACCATAGTCATGAACAGAGTCGGAGAGCTTGAAATGATGTGTGCTTGCTTACAAAAGGGCATCCAGGTCCATGTACCCGATCTCCACTCCCCTATTATTAGTGTATTACTCATCAGAGCTGTTCCATCCTCTCTTAGCAATGTACCCAGTGACTCTGTACCCATCTAACTCTACATGGTGTACCCCCTTTATGCTTCCATCTCCTGGTCTCCCTTTTCTCTCTCACACTCTTTCTTTGTCTCTCACTCACTCAGTTCATGCAGAGCTCCTATGGTAACCTGTGGGCCCAGTAAACAGGACAAGCTGTCTACACACAAATCCCAGCAGTGTGCGTGCCCACTTTCCTTGGCTCACCCTACATGGCAACAAAAACCCCACCAGAGGCTCCCACCACCAGCCCATTCAAATGTCAGCCACCTCGTTTGAAGTCGCAGACTGCTATGTAAATCCACAGTGTTTCTCACCAGCCCAGCTTCTCACATACACTCAAAAACAAGAACTAAAGCAAAGGTGGTCCTGTGATGCTGGATGATTGTTTCTTTTATAATCTCCAGCCTTTAGAAGTAGTCTTTTTCATCCCTATAGCCTATCCTCCCAGTTTTGGTTCGTAAACATGTTGTTGAGGGCTTTCGGTGGATGGTTTCAGGGCATGGTGACTTGAGGAGAGCAGGACATGGCAACCATACGAAGCCGTCAGTTACAAAGTTGGCACATCCCCCAACTCTGGGCGGTGACAGTGATGACCCCATCACACTGCGCCTTTGTATGACCTGTCCTCCAGCTACTCTGGATCCCAAGGCCAATTGAGTGGGAGGGTTTCCCCCCATCACAACAAACAAATAGACCAGACAAACAAGTTCCCACCGCACCAACGTCCAAACAACTGCCAACGGTGACAGTTTGGTTGGTTTTGATATCGCACAAAGAGGTTCTTCATGAAGCACTTGCTTTCATCCTTCATAGCCAAGATCCTAACCCGAGGGTCAGGACCCCAATATTTGTCCCTAGAAAAACACAGGAAACCCTGCTCAAAAAGGAAAATATGATCAACAATAGCAATAATAATTTGAAATGTGTAAAAACTCAGTACATATACATTATATACATATAAGACACAATATTATGCTTTATGTTAGTGAGTGTGTGCTCAGAGGGTTTAACATTGGTGGAGTCGGGTAAGCTCAGTTAAGGTTTGCTATGTTGCTACATTGTTTCAACATGATTTCATATTGACTGGTTCTTCAGTGTTTTGCAATTATATTTTTTATACCTATTATATGTCAGAAATCAGAAAATCGCTGTCCTGTGAGAACGATGTGTCACCATAATGCCACCTTTTCAAGAAAAACACCTGTTTTCAGCTTTGTGACAATGTGTTTTATGTTGTTTTTATGTTCGTGTATAAATGGTTTATTTAGATTTAGAACACCAAAACGTAATAGTTTGTCCTTCTTTCGCTTTTTCTGAAGAAATTTAAATCACCAAATTTGTGTACAAATATTTCTCACTACTCCAGGGATGCTGCAGTGACCAAAAAGGATGCTTTCCTTTTCTCCACAAGAAGGTCAGAGGTCAGGGTCAGCTACAGTTTACAATGTTGCCATGAGGATCTTTTCTAGGTCATACAATACACACAACAAAATGCATTCTGAATCTGGTTATGTTTCCATATGTGTGTTTTAATATGGCAGGATGCTACGATGATTTACATAGGCTATAATTTGTGCTGTTGTATGTGTGTGTGTTTGAGAGAGGGAAAGAGAGGGAGAGAGAGAGAGGTTACTGTAGAACCTGCTCTGAGTTAATCTACAATATAAATGTCTTCCGGTATGTGTGAGCATGCTTTCAGCTTACCAACTACTACTTTCACACTACACCATCGTTTTCTGTCTCTTCACACATGCAAGTGAGGCTGAGATAAATTAACGTGTCCCAAGGAGACTCGTGAAGTGCAGCAGAAGAGCGAAACACACCCCTAACACATTCAACTTACACGCTCTTTAGCTGTATGATCTACGAGCTCTGCCCTCGCGTGGCTGGTTTTATTTTCCTGCTTTTAACAGCCCCTCGGCAGAGGCTTGGGCCCCTCTGAGATGAAGGGAAAGAGAAACCAGATTTTTTGACCCTTGAGCACATCAAAGGGGTCTGGATGTCCAGCTCTTTTTTCACTCTGATGGAGCTGGGATGGAATCAGCAACTTTTATGTCAGTAAATTAGAACACTGGCTGTTGTTGTTGTTGTTGTTGTAAAGTTATGATGATGGTGTTAATGATGTAATGTTAACTTCAAGGCCACACACACACACAGGAGCATGGGATATAGAGAAGGGAGGTGTTGGCACATAAATCGATGGATTTTGACTGCAGTTTTTGATTGTTTTTCTGTGTGTTCTTTGAATTAATGGCTCACACAGCATAGGAATGACAGTAATGTGCTCTGAAAGAAGAAACTCCACAAATGAGATTGATGAAATGATGTGACTGTTGGGTGTGTGCAGCCTTTCAGACTGCTTGTAGTTTGGTCTGCTGTACTACATTGTACCATTGTCACCATTTTCATGTACTTTTGCTTTTTGCATTGCAATGGCATTGGATTTCCTTCAAATTCAATGTAAACGTTATATGCATCACAGGTCTTTGACTCAACATGCACACTATGTTACGTTATTTCTAAATATAGTTAAATATAGTCTTATTTTGGTAATATAGATTGTTACATTAGAAAACAAATAAATTGGCAGACAGCAGTGAGGTAGGAGAAACATATAGAGCATGCACTTTAAATTGCATAAAAATGTATTAAAGTACAGAAACATAAACAATCTGGGTTTGTCCTTTCTAGGGATTGATTGTTTTTACCCACAAAAGTCTGTACGTAGCAAAAAATGGCGAGTCCTAGGTGACACATTCAGATTGCTTGTTTCATCTGACTGAAACTCAATATTCAGTTTACTATCACATGTGCTTTTTCTGTGAATAAAATTGTGTGATTTTTTTTCAGAAAGTTGCTTCTTTGGCATGATTGCAGGGATGGCATTAATTGCTGACATAAATAAGCAATGTATAAAAATGTGCTACCCCAGTTCTATAACATTAAATAACAATTATTTAGCTGACATCATGGGATTAAAATTCTTACACACGGACAGACAAAACAACTTAAGAGGCTCTTCAGAAACATTTTACCTATATTTAAAAAGTGATAAATGGAGAAAATGTGAAACAAGAGTAAAAGTTGGAAGCAGTTAGTCCTGTTCATGATTTTTGTCACCCCTTTCCAGTGTTATGTGATGAATTGTCGATTTCCTGTTATAATAATTGTTGAACCTTTGGGCACATAAATCCCTTGATCTTGCTGCAACTGTAGTGACTTTTAATGCAAGACATTCTATTGTTAAAAACATCACACCTCAAACCAGAATTCAGCAACCTTTTAGAGATTCTCCACTCCTCAATTTCACCGAAGATCCTTCTGCCCCTCTTTCCTCCTTAGTTTCTCTTGGTTGCTTTTACTTTGTAAAGGTTGAGTTTGGTTGCCGTTTGTTCCCTCTGTGTTTAAGTGTTTCACCACTGAGGTACATTGCATCATGTCGGCGCTCAGAGACATGAAATGGCATTATCCCACCTCCCTCTGCTATGTCCACGCAAAAGCAGCCTAAACTGTGACGTGGACCAGCAGTTAATCCTCTTTCCCTGTTTGGAGCCAGTGGCGAGAGACGCAGAGGAGCTGGCCGCAGAGATACGACCACGAGACGCTGTAGACACAAAGCAAGCCGTGTGTGTGTGAGTGTATAATTGTTTGAGGGCGTGCAAAATAAAGAGTTTGTCCATGTCACTTAGAATGTATGAGTGTGTGATGGTGAGTGCGTTTGTGTGTCTTTGCTTGTCTGTCTGCCGTCCAAACACGTTGACAAAGCCTAAGTGTGGGTTTAAACTAGACTGAGTGTGTTTTTGGAAGCGTGTTTGTGTGTTCTATGCCTCCCACCTCATCTGTCTGTGTAACTTCACCTTTGTGGAGTTTAATTCTCAAACACACCCACCAGACCCTGTTATCTCAGATCCGGTTTGCATCACGAATGAAACAAATGCCTCTGTGTGTGTGTGTGTGTGTGTGTGTGTGTGTGTGTGTGTCTGTGTGTGTGTTTGCATGTTGTGTTGGGGTAGTGGCAAGCTTGTCATGGACATGTAAACCCCGGTTTCTTTGGGAAATGGGTCCAATGTGATTATCCCAGAAGCTGTAAAGTAGCCACCTACAGTGGGCAGAGGAACTGAGACGTGGCATGTTTCTGATGTTATTGTGTTGTGTGGTCATATACATAAGGCATTCAGTTCTCTTTGTTTTCCTCAGTTGCAGCAGCTGAATGGGAGCAGCAGTGTGTCATCCCTGAAAGCTGAGATAAGTCACTGAATGAAAAAGAGGAGTGAAAGAGTAAGACAGCATGGCAACTACACATTACAGGGGAGCTTGTCTGACAAACTTTAGGTCTGAAGGCAATGTTCGGTCCCAATGCAGGATGTAGTATGCCCTTTAATTTGTGTCCCATCCTTTCCCAAGTATTTCACACCGTATTTTAGATGTCCAGCCGTAACAATATTTTAATCATACTTATTTGCCATGACCTCCATCTTTCCCTGATCACCCTGTAGTAACCAGGCACAGTATTGGTAGAAAGAAATTATTAAAAACATTGGCATTGATAGTAATCATGGGTTATGCAAAATCCTCCCTTTTTGGGGGATTTGTTTTGCCACAGAACAGTTAAGGTGATACTTCACCCAAGATCTTATTATGGGAATGAAACATTCACTCGCTTCAAAGGCGTCTGTAAACACTTTTTAATTTGCTTGTGAAATGGAAGAAAATAGTTTTCAGGGGGAAATTTGTTGGGGAAATTGATTATGCTGGGTTGAGGAGTTTCAGTAGCTGTGTTTGTGCAGTGTTGTTTTAAAATCTAATGTGTCTTGGCTTTAGAGCAAATTTCCACTGTCTCCATCCGACTCCATCAACTTCAGTAGTTAAAACTGTCAGCGGTTGCTCTTGACCTTGTGGTCATTTGGTTTCTCATGGGTGATATTTCCTATATTCAACAGGAAAACCCTTCCTCTAAATAAACTGGCTTCACTTTGATGTAAACCTCAAAGTAACTGTGACCATGAATAAAATTCAACACTCGAAGACTGTGTAAACTCTGAAATTTACTACTTCTGTCCATGGAAAAAAGGTCTAAAAAAAGTCAATCAGCATATTGGGCTGTCTCCACTGTTAACAGATGCACAGACATTTCTGAAAGACTATTACTCTTTTATCATTTTCTACAGTGCTATATTTTTTCTATGTTGTCAGCTGATGAGGTTCTGCTCTTTTTAAGCCGCAGAGCTGCTTTAATACCAGGAAGAGATGTTTAACTGCACATCACATCTGTTTTTTCAGCAGCATTTGTCCCATGCTTAATTGGGCCATTATGGTCTGCCGCTTTCTTTCTTAGAATAGACATATTGTACATAGACCCAAGTTGAAACCTTTAGGACGATCATAAATACTTTGTCTCTGTGAACTCTGAGTAGTAGAGCTGTCATAGTTTGTAGAATCAGATAATTTACATGATCCACTAATCTAAAGCTGGCGCAATCGCTTCCTCCTTAACTTAGGCATTAGTATGATTAGCGTGTGGCATCCTGAGCTGACGATTTGTTCTGAGGATCACAAAATCTCTCTCTCGCACACGCATACACCTCCTCTGATTTTCCCACGTGCTCCACAGATACAGCCACCAGTTGCTGAGCGCTGGCTGCATGCGACCTTCCACAGACGATATCAGGGTAATTGACAGTGACTGGAAATATGCAGCATCATTGAGCCCCGACCCGTGTGACTAACAGGGTTAGGGCCTCCCCCCTTCGAGACCGACCCGTCCTCCAAAGCCATCAGTGATATTCAATTTGTGTTAAAGCTCCCTTTGAGGGGCCCCAAGGGGCCCGATTTGATTAACATATTTTATGGCGAGCCCTTGGATGTAGCTGGGAGTGCTTCGGGCCCTGTATTAATAATAGTCAGAGCCCATTATGGCTGACTATGTAATGACAGTGACAGTGAGACCTGACAGTGGTTTATGAACGCCTCTGTAGTGAGGCAAAGAAGTGACTGGTCTTTAACGGCACGGAGATTCCTGCTTTTTGCAAGGCCTCTGTGTGATTGTGCAGTTTCATTGACGGCTCGGCCATGCCAGCTTGAGGCTAATCAGAAGTGATTCATGTAAGCGAGTCACAATGCTGCATTGGATTGAATTTGTTTCATCTACGGTTCTCTCCATCACTTATCAGCGGAATGAACCGCCATGAAATAAATTGAGGGTAGACAATAGATGCCGTTTGTAAGGGCACTTTTCCCACAGTCTGTCTGTCATGAAAATGGACACACACTGACACAAGGACAAAGCAACAGACAGACGCACACTCGAACCCGACTTCCGAGAGTGTCTACAGTAAGGACATTCCTGCACTCCACACGCCTCGATCATTGTCTGCTGCAGCCGTGCAGCAAACAAAAGAGGCGTCCTCTCTGCCTCCTTTGCCTCAATGCCACAGAGCAGTAAAATGTAACCATGTTACCCCATAAATGAGACTCCTCTCCCCTCTGTTTTTATAGCTGGTTGATGGAATCTGTATGTATGAGGAGCCCTTTTCACCGTCTCCTTTTAAAAACCCCAAAGTCCTTCAATAAATGCTTCCATGACACAGTTTATTTCAATAGACTGGCATAAAGGAGAGCCCCCTGTAAATCAGTGCTTTTATTTAAAAAAAAGAACTCCCCAATATCATTCAGCGTGTCTTGTGATACTTGTGCTGAAACTGTAAGAACCTATAGAAACCTACAAGATAACCCTTTTCTCTGTGTTTTAATTTCCCTCACACGAAGACAGACACATAAGCAGCCTTTGAAATGAGACTGTATAGGTTCTCATATATGGGGCACCGAGGGAGAAATTGGAAAAAGCTTAAGTTTCGCCCAGGGCCTGTAATGGTTTGAAAGACCATGACAAAAGCTACTACGAGGGAAATTCAGAGAACAGGTGGTCATCGCTGCATCCCCCAACCTCAGCCCACAGACATGAAATCAGCCAAGGGGTTTAGATTTCAGTGATAAAGACCCTGAGGTTTGTTTGCTCTTTATGTCTGCAAAGATGTGTGAAATGATGCTGGACCTCTAACCCCTCCCCAAGTCTCCCACCAGCCTTGGGAGTGGGAATAAGAGGCTAAGGATTCAAGCGCGCAGGAAACTGTCTGTCGCCGCTGGTTTGGGAAGGACAGATTGGATATGTGGGTGGAGGAACAAGGCCTTGACTTCTTTGAATCTGTAGTTGTGCTGGAGATCTTAAGGCTGTGCTTGGGAGGAAATGAATAAACAATCAAATCCGGTGGTATGTAGTTGAAAAGCAGGCATGCAATATAAAAAAAGATAAGATTAACTGAAACTTTATCTTAATCATCAGCTTGGCTGATTCATTTCAGGTCAAATCAGTAATATACCTACTGTGCAAGTACAGACTTCCAATTTAATTAAAAGACCATTTTCAGCATAAGCATGACCAAAACTCACTGCCGCTGAATGATACTGGGGAGTATATTTTTCTGAGAACATCCAAGAACATTCCTGAAATTTGCAAATTCCCAAGAAAATGTATTAATGCAATGTTCCGACCTACAAGCTCTTTGTCGTGCAAACCCTGTAGCCGGATGAACAACAGTGTGCAGAGAACCATTCCCATACCTTGGTATGCTTTTTTTCGTCCTGCCACTATACAGAGGCTGGCATGCACACCGGCCACCTTCTTTGCCAAAATGAATCCCTCCATCTGTACGGCATGTACACCCAAGATATGCTTGAAATCTGCCATAGCCATCACTTTCACATAATTACATCTTATCCATTGCTGCTGATAAAGTGATAAACCTCTTCTCTTTAGTAAAGTGGGTGGCAATATTTTGTATAGCTGTGCATACACTGTATATTATTACCAGGTCATGTTTTGTATGTATTTTATATTTTATACGTGGTGGCACACTTAATATGTACATAAATATTAACTATAAACATTTTTAGTCTACAGGACAGGAGCTGGATATATGGTGGTGCTTCACAGTGAGGTACTTTAAATCAACAGAGAGAAAATGAACAATGGTGAAATGAATAAAGAAGCTGAATGGAGAAGTAATTACACCCTAATACCTGCACATACAGGCTGCGGCGGGCTGATCTGCTGGCCAGGGGCCCATGCAGTGTTTAACTGTGCATGTGTCTTTCAGTGTGTGTTTGTATGTGTGTGTCTTCTTATCTATTTCCATCTGTGTGTGTGTGTGTGTGTGTGTGTGTGTGTGTGTGTGTATTTGTGTGGTTTAAGGTTGTTGTAACCACAGAAGCATGATGACAGAAGAGAAGAGGGGAGGGCAGGCTGGGTAATCGGGCAGCAGGCAAACCTTCAGGTGTGTGATAAAGTTGAGGTGGGGTGGAGAGGGTGTGGGTGGTGTGTGTGTGTGTGTGTGTGTGTGCGTGTGTGTGTGTGCGCGTGTGTGTGTGTGTGTGTGTGTGTGTGTGTGTGTGTAGCTGAGTTCTGCTTGGGTGAGCTTGAAGAATGCCCATGTGAATCCTGGCAGGGAAAGAAGGAGCTCCTTTCATCATGTGTAGCTTGGTGCCCCAAACCCCACCCCAATTTTCTTGCTCCATCTTCTATGACACCCCCAACCCCCCAACCCCATCCCATCCTGCGCACTTCCTCCATTATTTGCAGGAAACATTTTTTTTTAAAGAAATTCAATGCAAGCTTTCCAGCTCATTCACAATCTGCCTCATCCTCCTTTATTTCTTTTCCCCCCACCTCAACCACCCCCTCCCTCCGTCCCTCCCTCCGTCTCCTCTGTAGCGTGGGAGCTGTCAGTGGCGTTTGCTCTGACACTCACTCAGAGCCCAGGCAGCAGGCAGGTCCCTGTGCTTTTAAGGGCGGTAGCTAATTAGCCCTAATGGCTTCCATTTTGTCCCGGCCTTGCATCATGCCTTTGATGCCGTGATTGGGAGTGCCCAGGGGGGAATACCAGACGATTTTCCATGTCTGATTTGTTTGAAGGGGAGGTGGGTGCGATAACAATGATGTCAGGGCAAAAGAGAAACCATGTTAGTGTTTGCCCACTGAGTGAGTTTGTCCTTGCTTCTTGAATCTTTGCTTTTCCTCACTGGAAAGCATCACCTCCGTCAGTACCAGGAATCACTTGCTTGGGACCATCCTGCAGGTTGAGGGGTGACATCTGTACTAACTTGGGAAACTTACACTTAAACCCTGAAACTGTCCCTTGCTGCACTCCTCTTGCCCCCTCTGTCCCCCATGGATCAGGATGACTGGTGAACTATAGAGGCGGAACCCTTTGAACCTCCTCAACTCATAAACACACACGCACACACAGAAATAGACAAACACACAAACACAAGACACACCACTGAGGCGCTAATGGTGCTTGAAGCCCAGTGCGGCACAGCTCTCCCTGGGAGAAAGAGCAAGAGAGAGAGATGAAGGGAATGAGAGGCGGGGAGCATCAGGTTCCCCCTCGGCATCTCTAAAATAGGTTTATCTCTACCAGGGAGGTGTCTCTTTGTATCTCCACGCCGGGGACTGAAGAGGGAGAGTATGAGGGCAGCTGAAGTAGAGAGAGACAAGAACAGGCAGAGGGTGAGAGAAAAAGAGAGATAGAGGATGGAGGGGGAGGTGAGGCTTCACTGGGATGGGACCACCTGCGTCGCCTCCTTTACTGGGAGATTATGCGGGCACACAAAGCGGTGCTGGGAGGAGAGCAGGGGCACCAGAAGGGGAGCCCAGTGTCAGGAGAGTGAGCAGCGTGGAAAGTGGAGCTGGCATGTGTGCCAGGGGTCTGCCACATACTGTACCACCACCCGTCACCCTCCACACCTCCCATAGGCTCATGTCTCTCTGATTACCTCCACCCCCCCTTCCTCGTCCAGCCTCGGCCTCTCCCATATGGTTGTTATATCCTTGTACATGTTCTTGTGTGGTACAGGATGGTGGCCTTGTTTGTTGTGACTGACATCAGTTTACTTTTATCAGTCTTGATTCAAAAAGGTAAACAAATGAACACATAAAAAGGAGCAGTTAATGTTTAAGTTTTGGTGTTGTTGCTGTTTTTAATCAAACAGGTTGGTTCAGTGGTTCAGATGCCAAAACAGGTTCATGCCACCCCACCAAATGTAAATGGATTGAACTGTTATCAGTGATTTACAATATTGGGGGAGCAACAAATAAAAAAGGAGCCAGGTTGAATTGATTGAATTAAAAGAAATGATTCAGGTCAGCATGATAGCATCACCAAACTCTTGTCTTTTTATTTACACACATTAATCATGTTTTTTCAGCTTAGTTCCACTCCATATTTTACCTTTTCTCCACAATTTGAGAACCACTGGGTTAGTTGAAGTTAAAACTGCAGTAGTTCTTTGAGTGAGTCATTAGCTACCATACTGTCTTCAAGAAATGCAAGCAAACTGAAGGAAAAAAAAGACCCGTTCCCTTACACTCATGTGGTTTGGATCTAAATGTGCGAAAGTGTTTTCTGTCTGTTAACACATTATCTATGCTGACTTCATATTTCTCACGACTTGCTGTAGGCTATTTGCGACAATATTAGAGAGCAGTAAAATCCAACATGTATGTTTTCATAATTATCAATGGACGGAGGAATAGATAAACATGGCTCTGAGGGTGTGGAGTTGGAGTTGATGTGCAGATTTCCTGCAGGTTTTCATGCCTCACTAGTGGATTTGGACACCCATTAGCTGCTGCACTTTTTCCCACCTTTTCTGTTTTCTTTTTGAACCTCCCTCCCCAGAGCAGCCCATGGATACCTGAGGCCAAACTAAAACCCAAAAATATACAGTGTCCATTTTAGTGTGATCTTACATTCCAGTCTTGTTGTGTATTTATATAAAATATACAGTAATACAACCAAGTGGAATAGAAAACTTGCAATACTTTGAGCCCCAAGGACTGGTGTTGATCTTCTTTATCTCCTTCAGGTTCTAATCTGGACATATGTCTGTCATTTCTGTGATTCATTATGTATTATTATTATTATTATTGTCTTTTTTTTTACAAAGGAAATTGCATTGTCAGCAAAAGGTAGTGAAGTAAGGTCGTTCCCACTGGCTTTGTGAGATTTGTTTTTCAATCACTTTCCTCATGGAACTGCAATTCATTCATCACGGTACTCAGTGAAATTGATATATGGTGGTTAAACTACCACTGCTCCTCCTCTCCACTCTCAGGGACGATCTCACAGCTGTGAGCGGAGGTCCACAGAGTGGATGTTACCATCAATGATTGGTCAGTCCCCATTGTTTCAGGCACTGTCAGTGGTCAAGATTAATAGCTGTTTCTGGTTAATTATTCCATGCCTGGGCATTGGTTTGGAGGTGAACCTCAGCTAAACCCCAACTCCTCCATCAATGTACACTGACTTCATTTGGACTTCCCCATTCACTGCAGCCAACCCTTAAATCTAATAATTGTTGAGTTCTTTTGTCTTTTTGCTGATGTGGGCTATTAGCAGAGCAGCGAGAGCATCTTGGGCCAGGTCTGGGCTACGCCAGTTTTGACAAAGCTATTATGTGAAAGTCTTGCCCCCCGTCTTGTTGTCCCTCTTTCCCTTTCTAAGAGGTCTCTGAGGAACCCGCAGACCTCAGCAAATTCTCAGCCCAAGGTGAAGAAGGGAACAGAAGGAGAGGGAGAACAGAGGAGGACCGACCAAAGAGGCAACCTGTGCTTCTCAAGGTCTGCCTGAATGGGGGTTTTTAGGTATTCATTGTGGCGTTTTCTTTCACCCGCTCTCTATTCTTCATAGTGCCGCCGGAGCCCTGGCTTGGCGTGGGTATAAGCTTGCATCCTTCCCAGCAAGAGCTCTGCAGGGCCACACTGATGGTCTAATCATAACCCAGTGGCAGAAGCTTTGTGTGGAGCGTTGGTAGAACTGAAGACTGGCTTCCTGCCGCTCACAATCCCTTTGTCCCACTAGAAGGTGCCACAGCCAGGATTAAAGCTGGCCACAATAGAGGTCATCCCAAAAATCTATCCCTCTCTCGCTCTGGTGTTTTGTCTGTAGGGAGAACTGGGTGGTAACAGGGCGAGACGGTTGTGTTTCTGTGTGTTTCAATGGATTTAATGTAAACATTTAACTGATTTTATTATCCAAAGCAACATATAGAGAGAGTGACTGGGTGAGTGGTTAAGTCATCATTCGCTTGCCCAGGAACAGCTGTTGTGAACTGAAAACCTGTTTACAAGCCATTCAAGTTGAAGTCTATGTGTGCTTGCATTTATTTATGAGCAGGTTGGTTTATGTGTCTTATGTGTCTGCAGCAGCATGCGTACCTTAAAACTTCAATTTATAGGCCGAGCTTTAATTTGCATCAATCACTCACCCTGCCTATATTTGGGACAGGTGTCTCTAATGCAGCATTCAGACCAACCTCGAATTTTCGCCTCGCGACGCTTTCCTCAGGATTTTAACGCGATAAGGTGAATAAACACAACTCGCCTTTACTACAACTTTATGAACCCAAAGTAAACAATTTGCTGTGATTGAATAGCAATAAATGGATTAAACTGATCCCGAAATAACTACAACATGATGCAGATTTGTTAAACTTATGGATTCATGCTTTGTCAGCTCTGCCAGCAAGACAGCAGGACAACAACTTCTAAAATGTTTGTTTTCTGAATGGAGTTTGGATCGATCAGGCCTATGCTATACTAACTTGGTCACAGTAAAGTACAATGATAGCTGGAATAAAGTTACGGACACATGTTTTCTGAACTCACCAGGTAGTTCAACCTCCTCGCTTTTTTTTCTCCAAGTAATGTCCAGTTTTGTTCGTTTTTTATATAAATATGAAGTCATAGTCCGACAGAGCTAACGACGCTAACAACAACACTGGAACCAGATGTGCACGGAAGCTAGCTGCTGAGAAGCTCCAGTCAAGATAAATCAACGTTGAAATGCCAAAAGTAAAAAGCTAATTTAATAAAAGCAGTTAACTCCGAGCTCCTCCCACGAGTAAACGGCGTAGTTGTCAGTGCAGAATCCGACCGACTACCGGTGTTTATTTCTCCAGTGGTTGCAGCGCTGCTCCCTGCTCCTCTCCCCCAAGTTTAGCAGCTCTCAGCCGGCCAGCAGATTTTCAATCCCCCGATCTGCCTGGCCCTCTCCACACAACGCTCTGAAGCCTCGGTGACGTACGGACAGTGTCACCACTGAGAGGCTATCGCGACTCAGTGTCATGCGACTTCTTAGCTTGAGTTGAAAATATTCAACTCATGCGAATTCCTTCGCGTTGCCTTCGCGTCGCAGGCCCCGACAGGCCTTCAACTCCTTTCACACAAAACTCTTGCTCAGCAAAGGCAGGAAATAGGGTCTCATCAAATTGTTTATTTCAATCAGTATGAATTTTAAGTGTATAAAAATATATAACAAATATAACATATAAATTAAGAAGTCTGTACAGTCATGAAAGTGTTTACATTTTCTGATCAGATTCTTGCAGATTCCCACTTTAGAGTGGCATTACATTGCAGTGACACGGACTAATTTCTACTTCTGTGCAGAAGCTTCAAATAACCAAGCGACTAGAAAACCTCTGGAGAATTCTCCACCCACGCTGTCTCTAGTTTCTCACAAAGATGTCATAAAAAATATCAGATGAAACAACCCATGATGACATTATTACATTTGCAGTAGTGAAACTACTCTCCAGAAAGACAACAAGAAGACACGATATGTTGTAAAACATATGATTATCAAAAAACAAGGGGTGTTTTTTAATCCATGTCACATTTATGATAATGAGACTATAGTCTGTGATGTTGTTTTTATTTTGTCCATCCCTTCTACACACGGGATGAGAATAACATTACAGTATAATTTTGAGGCCATTTGAACAAAAAAAGCATCATAATATTCTTCATAAAGGTAGTATTTATTGAAGGGCTGTTTTACTGGATTGCATTATGTTTCACAGGTGTTGCGGTTATTGTGTTGAACCTCGACATTTGCCATCAGTTTTATCACCACTGATAATTGTTGAAGAATTAACTGCTTACAGTCTCCAAATGTACACAACATGATTCACAAAATATTCACTTAATGTGTCAAGATCTAAATGATGGTTTTTCAAGAACTAAAAATAACAGCTTTTGTCATTAGCTTGACCGCCTTACATGTTTGAATCATTCTAATAGCTTTTTGAAAGGGGTCACACTGTATATCCAAGACCTTTTCTTAGCTCATATAGAGTTTTGTAATCCTGCAGTTAAAGTTAAAACATTAAAACCACTAAAATTGGAGGTTTTCACTCAAGTGCAATGAAATTAAATCTGTGCGCCTAATGAGACATAAGTGAGTTATCTTAATAGTGTGTCCTAGTTTTCTAACAGCTCCTCTGTGAAACTGTGACACTGGCGAAGTGTGTGATCATAAAGATGACCCTGAGGATGAACCCCCATTCCTCGCCCCAGCACGCTCCCTCTCTCTCACTTCTCCACCATGCAGACCCCCAACCATCATGTAATAAATGTTCAGCGCCATAATCAATTTGCAATGCTTGGGGAGCATATCTCTTGATTTTGCCTGTAAAAAAAAGGGAAAGAGAGAGTGAAAAGGATGAGGCATAACACAGAAGACAAGAAGGGTCCCTGTGAATGTGACGAGAGCGCGAGGCGAAGCAGAAGGACTGGAGGGGGTCTATTAGAGAAAAGACTTCCCGTGGCGTAAATAGTATTCATGGATGACAGAGTGGTCATGGGGGATAGACAAGAGACCTCTTCTCTGTGCTGCCCGAGCTGACTCATTCCCCGCCTGGCTTTTCTTTCTGACGTGGCTCGCCAAGGGGCTCCTTTGTGGCTTAGCAGCAGGTAGCAATAGAGTGGCAGGTCAACTCTCGGGCCAACACAGCTTCCCCCTTCTCCCGCTGACCCCTGCTGAGTGTTTCTCTGTTAAAGAGTGAAAGCGTAATATTGTGCATGTGTGTATGTGTGTGATGTAGGAGAGAGGAATTCACGGTAAACCACAAATGTAAATATTTTTCAAAATAAACTATTACCACTACATCTTTGGCACATATTCTTAGTTTGGCCTGTTTTTATAACCTTTAACCAATATAACCAATCTTTTTTAATCTGATGCACTCACTTTAGTGAGAGTTGCCTGACATCCGTGGGAGTAAAAAAACAAACAAACTTAAATCTAGTTAAGAATTTATTTAGATTTTTTGGAGAACAAGGATTCCTAGAAAATAGCAAAGACATAATTTGATCTTTGATCCACAGCAGCCGTAGCATATTCTAGGTTTTCTAACTGGGTGCTTTCTCTCCCCACGGTAACTCAAACAGTTTTCCCAGTGGGTGGTTCACTTGGCCACAGGGCTGCAGAATGGAGTTGCCCACATTGCATGCAATCTAATCGAATAACTGCCCCAGCATGGCTCCCAGCGTGAGTGTCGTCCCCAGAGGGGAGCTTGACCGGAGGCTGCAGGTACCTTTCATTGCTGCCTCACAGGCCAGCTCCTTTCCCCAGTGTCCTGCTGCTAGAAATTTGTTGGCCCCCTCCGGATTTCTTTCTGGGAGTGTCAGTGGTGGGGCCCCTGATGGGAGATTTGTTGATATGATAACTCGATTAGACTACAGGATGGATGACATGGTGGCAGCGAGCCAGCACACAGGGAGGTGCTGACTCCTCTCCTCAACCTCTCCTCAGGAGCCCTGCGTTCACCACCTGCCCTCAGCTAATCAGCCTCTCTGCCCAGGATGGTGTCCGGAGGAAAGGTTGAGGTCAGGGCCTGTTCATATGTGAAGGATTGTGCAACCTGACATTTGCCTACAGCTCCTCAGGGCATCCAAAGGACTTTCACTCCTTTAGTGGCTAGAATGTCATTCAGTAGTGCCACACTGGGAAGGCATCTGAAACATCTTAGGTGTCTGTAGGCATCCAATTGTGTCCTCCATTGAAAAACCCAGAGGAGAAGCACACAGTCATTCAATTATTGTTCTATTTATGTCTTTTATGCAAGCGGTTACATTTGTAATTTACTGTCATGTGAGGTAAGCCACCGTGATTTCATTACCACTGGTATGTATAAGGACGCACAGTTTCGAGTAGAGCTCATTGTGGAAGGAATTTACAGTAATTAGGTGTGAAAAATTTTTTTACACTCATTCATTCATAATTCTGGATCACTGTGCAGGAGTCTTCTGATCTTGTTCAGCATGTCATGTCTCTACAATGCTGTTATCAACTTCAGTTCAGCTACATTTCACAGTTGAAATCAGGTGTTATAAATTCTCCAGGGTTTCATTAGCTGGGATCACAGGGGCAGTAAAACATTACTCAAAGGTTTTCATCACTATTAGGACAGCCAAAAACACTTTTAGATGCACAATACCTTCTCTGTATCTCCTCCAGGTCATTTGCTACACCATGCACCGGGGCCACTCAAGTCAATTAAGTTCACCTCCACTTTGGCTAAACAAGGGATTGTGGCGATATGAGGAGCGCTAAAGACCAACAGGAGACTCCCCTTCCCAGCCCAGGCATTGAGGAACAGCAAAAAGGACACCAAACAAAGGGCGGCCCCTCCGTGTCTCAATGACTCCTCTCTTTGTTGCCTTCTTGGGCCCCATAAAGGAAGAGGGACGCTCTTGTTTGCCCAGGAGGTGGTTTAATGGCCCTGGGTAGAACAATGGCACCACATTCAAGTCATCCAGAGGGGCTCATTATATGGGGCCGTCCCAAAGCGCGGGTTCCCTGGATGTTCCCACTGGAGAGCTGAGTGAATGGTGGCTATGGGCGGGGCGGACCAAGAAGGGCATACAGGGGGAGAATAGAGACCATTGAGGTGACAAGCAGGTTCCATCTGCCCCCAGTGCCTCCTCACCTTGCATCACGACAGCTAGGGGCCTCTCCGTGCACAAAGGGCAAATTTAGTGTGTCGGGGTGGCTTAAAACGCTCACTTTAGATGAGACCATTGAGGGAAATATCAACACTGTAGACCATGCAATGGTGCATTCAGCCTCTCCTGCCCCCTTCCCATTGACCGGGTTCCTTTTTCCTTTCAGGCCTTTTCTCCTTTTTGGCTCCATTCAAGTCCCACTTCTCTCATCTCCCAAACTCTTCAGTCCAGGCCATTTTTCCCATACCTTGCAAAGGGGCGGATGACAAGAATTAAGTTAGTTCTGGCCCGGCCCAGAGGTTTTGTCCTCTCTGCGCTGTGGCAGGTAACTGTAGCCATGATGAGATGGGTCATCAATCACCGACCAATCCTCTCTGGTGATGTGACACAGGCACCGACATCAGTAATAGATAGTATGTGGTCGTCGCCGTTGTATGTTGGAGAGGTTTGACAAAGTTAGCGTGATGGCATGCAAATATATATAAATTTATATATAAAAACGTATAGATAAAAGAACGTCAGCTTAGTACTCGTTTATTGCCATAAAACCTTTTCTGCTTCTTTCTAGCTTCTTCAGAATTCCAGTCAATTTCTTGTTCCTCTCGTCAGAGGAATGTATGACTCACACTGATGTTAGTATCTATGCTTACATTATGGAGATGAGGAAGACTGCTTACATTAAGTGGTTACATCATGTGACATAAATAGAAATAGACATTGATTTTCATGAGGCCAAACCTGCCTCGTTGATTAAGCTAAACATGATGTTTTTCAAACAGAGTGCTACAACTCATTATCACAGAAAAGAATGTAGAACTACAATTTGTGTTTGATTCAGAACTGTGTTCTGTTCAATTTATTGGCTTACTTCAAAACTCATCAAATTGCTTGTGGTGCAATGCAGTTTTGTTTGCTGACTCTAACAAGCTTCACATATAAACATCTACATGTTCAGAACACAAAGAATAAATTGAGCGGTCAAATACACTTACAGTGAGCAAAAATCTCCCATAAGAAAATATTTAGATTTGACATATTACAGGAAATTTGATTTGACACATAATAAGCTAATATATATATATAATATTGCTTTACACTCAAAAAAGCTGCACAGTAAAACAACTGTCTTCTATTTTTAGGAACTCAGCAGGTAGACGAAAAAAAGTTCTTTGCCAAGGACACCTATGTGGTAATTAATGAGGAAGAGTAGAGTATAGTTTAATTACTCAACTTTTCATAAACAGTCCAGAAATGCAAACTACCAACTGTTCAGTCACATCTCTACATCTTAAACAAGGGCTACGGGCTATTAGCTACCATTTCGGAGGTGGGAATTGAGGTTGTTTGGAAAACCACTAAAAGCTACTGAAGTATTTTTCTGACTTTGAATGATCAGCTCCTCTTTTAAAACTCAGTATAAAAGTAAGATTCCTTGTCATGACTAAATATATAAATACTTTGTTGAACTAGCTGATACTCCTGATTACTCAGGATTGTAAACAGATGTTTCCAGTTTTCCCTGGTCTTTGTGTATTAAAAATCAACAAAAATGTAATGTGTCTCTCTCCAGGAAGAATCCCCTTATGCTTGCTGCTTATGCTTGCTGCTCATATATACTATAGTTTTAAAACACTTCATATTACTTTATTATTATTATTATTTAAAAATTGGCAGCTTTCATTGTTTGTTATGACTAGACTATTCTGTGCCAAAAATATTAAAATATAGGTAGTTCAAATGAGGTAGACCCTTGCACCTCATAGTTTTTTTTAATGCTTCTGTCACTATGAACTGAAGTGCATTATCTAAACCCTCATCAGAGATGACACATCTGTCAAGCTCTAAGACACATATGAGGTCCATTCAGTGTAGATTTTTTCATGGGCCTTTAACGATGAAAACGATGACTAAGCGCTCTGGAATCATTTCTCAGGACCCTTCAGGTTAAGGCCATGGGAACAGCGATTGCAAAGGAATAAACACAATCGTCCATGTCTAAGAGCATATGCATGGGCCTGAGAAACGTCCCGTCTTTGCGGCCTGTCTGAAGGACAAGGCCTCTGTGGTCGCCACACCACTCCTAACCTTGTAGTCTCCAGGACCGCATCTCCCAGACACCCCGCTGTGCAGCTAGCAGCTAGCACTGGAGTTCCCACTGGGTAAACTCAGCAGGGGCCGTGGGTGGCGGGCAGGCTCCCCCGGGGGCCAGATTTCACCCATTTTGAGCCAAGCTTTTGTGTATGTGTCTGCATATATGTGTGTGCTATAAACATATAAACATACTTAAGAATTTGCACGTTTTCCAATTTGGCCCCATGAGTCTGAAGGGCGGAAGAAGTTTGGCAACAGATGCCTTTGCTCCCAGAAGTGTAAGCGGGGTGCCAGTGAAGTCCTGCTGGGTCGCCACAGTGGGAACATACATCTCGCCGCAGGGGAAGGCCATCAGCCTTAATGATGAGACACATCAGTCTTCCTCTGAGCCTGGCCTGACAGGCCCAAGTGTCTTGTTCATGGTGGGATATCCATGGTGAAAGAATGCATATGGTAGGGGTGCTTTATCAAGCCCTGTGGGAATCTGTGTTCACTCTCAGCGGTGGAGAGCATTTAAGACTGTTCAGCACTGTTGGTGCAGTTTAGCCGCTTAGCGGGTGGTTGTGATCTTATTCCCCAGTGCATGGTTTCCCTGCTGTGTGCAAATGTATACTTAAGTATTTGTTTTATTTACTTTTCAATCACTGTGCTAAAATAGTAATTTTGAATCTTATTGGTGGGATTTGTGGTTGCTTGCAAACTATACATCAGTTGTCTAACCTCTGGTGGTTTTAGCAGAACTGAGTTTGAGGGTTTTGTAACTTAACCAAAAATACAGAAGGAGGGATAAAACAGCCTGAAGTGTTGGTGTTGAGTTTTAGTTTCAGAGAGCCTCATGAAGAATACGGGAAAAACAGGGTGGCAGGTGTGCTTTGAAACCGCCTACGAGCGCGACGCAGTCTTTAAGCCCAGAACACGGCTGTTTTTGGTATTTCATGATGATACCAGCAAGACTCTGCTTCCTTCCAAAAAGGAGAGTAGGACATCAGAGGTCACTCCGTTCTGCCTCGCTAGCACACATCTCCCCCACTTTGCTTTTAACATCTCCATCACTGGGAGCTATTCGTTGCTGCAGATTATATAATGACAAGCATTTTACTTCTGGAGCTAAAGCACATCAGAAAATGAAGTAAACAGAGGAGAGAGATGGAGGAGCAGAGGGAAGAGGCCTATGCGTGGCCATGAATGACTCCAGAGGTTGTTTTTGCATGAAAGACTGCTTTTCACTCCCTCCCTCTCTCTCTCTTTCTCTCTCTCTCTCTCTCTCTCTCTCTCTCTCTCTCTCTTTGTCTCCATCTCTCTCTGTCTTTCTTTCTTGCTTGCTGTGTGGAGAGTGAGTGGTGCTTCGCTCGCCTCCAGCCAGGAGGTAAAACTGAACTGGAGAGCCAGGCTGCCAAATGATGAAAGACTCTGGCATCCAGGGAAGCTCTGAGCTCAGAGCGAGAGAAAATGCTCGCTTTTCAACTTAACACTTTTTTCCTACTACATTTCTTCTTCTCTGTTGCATTTTTTTTGGTGTCGGTTTTTCCATCATCAGGCAGAGCAATTTTTTTCTTTTTTTATGAGCGTTTGCACCGTAGCCTTGGAGCAAGAGCTCCTCGTGGGAGACGGGTGGATGGATGGAAGTAGTGAGGAGGAGGAGGAGGAGGAGGAGGAGGAGGAGGGCAAAAGGATGGGCAGAGAATTGAGTGTTTATGTGTTTATGTGTGCGTGTGTGTGTGTGTGTGTGTGTGTGTGTGTGTGTGTGTGTAGTCTGAATGTGGGTGTGCAGTTTTTCTTATTGCAGTCAATGCTACCGTGCCCCCCACCCCAAACCCATGTTTAAACCGTAATTGAACTGTTATCTGTTTTCAGAACTGAAATTAAGAAGTCTTCACTTTTCCCCAAATTTTATTGCAACATCATCCCATTCAAAAATAAACAGGAGTTGCCACAGTTAAATAACACTTATTTCCTATTCTCCTACTCATAACATATACATCTGTCATATCTCAGTTGTAATTTAAATCTGTTTAATGTTTTTTGAGACTGCTTCATTGGACATATTGTTGTTTCTCATCAGGGTAGATCATTTCACGTCTATGGACTCTGTTAGTTTCCTCGTGTTGCTTTGAAACCGCACATATCAGTCTTCAAGACAAATGCTGCTAGCGGGCATTCTACCTAATATGACCCATGTTTAAAACACAACAAGTACATTTTATGGTCAGTTTCTGCCATATGGGTACATACATATGTATAAAGCATTTACCACCCTACCTCTCAGCTGCATCATGACCTGGCTATGTAGTTTTGAACTTTTTTTTGGCTGCTGCCCAAATAGGATTTGCATAAAAATGTGATCTGAATGGAAGCTAAAATTCAACCTGTATGAAGCATTCTCCTGCTTCCATCCATTCGGTGTAAGACACGAGCAGCCCAGCAGATAGACCAGCATCTGTTGGTTTGAGAGACTGTGTGTGTACACCGTGGCTGAATTCAACCACAAACACAGAGGAGTCCTCTGATTCTCAGGTCAGGCTGCGAGCGCCCTGCCAAGACTCTGGTTCCTTACCATAATCCTGTCTCAAACAGAGGGGAAATGTGATGCAAGATGTCGGCAACACCATCAAGATTGTATTTTTCTGTCTTTACAGTAAAGCTACTCCCTTCAAAATTCCAGCCAGGGGTGTAATCCTCCATCTTACACCATTCCCTCTATTCATCACACTTTATTTTTCATCCCAGTGTGAAGAAGGGAAGGTGAGGAAACTGGAGGAAAGACTTGACTGTGTTTGTGTGTGCAACAAAGAGAATGTCGCCAGCAACACAATCCGAGCGGGGACTCAGAGAGGGAGTTAACTGTATGTATGTGTGTGTGCGTCTACATCTTCACAAAGCTGACACACAGTCTGCACACTCTGCAAGTAAGATTGTCTACAGCTCCTTCCCTACACTGTACCGTTCTTCTATCTGATTTATACTACCGTCCTTGTTAATATGTGCATGTACAACAGTAAGCAAGTGTGTGTGTGTGTGTGCGTGTGTGTGTGTGTGGAACTCTGGTGCACGCATAAAAAGGAAAAAAGCTCCAAGCAGTGGCCGGAGTCCAGATCCAAAACAAAATCAGTCTCATATGTGGAGGCTATGTGTGTGTAGGGGGGTGGAGGGGAGTGAGCTGTAACCCGGGCCTGTTTATGCACCACACTATGTCGATGGGGAGGCCTTAAATTGGAGCCATGCTGCAGGGGATTAGGTCTGCACTGCAAAAAAATATCCTCCTTAACTAGACTTTTAGTCGCGTAACCAGTCTTTATTTTATACAAGTCTGTCAGTAAGAGTGAGAGCAATGTAGCTTCCAATATAGATTAAGTAGTTTTCGGTAATAACTGGAAGAAACTTCACATTTTCAGAAGTTCACTACAATTTTATAAAATAAAATAAAAATGTATTGATTATTAAACTTTTAAAGGAAGTACTTTGTACTGGTGAAAATCAGATGTCAGAGAGTTTTATACTTTGAATGTGATCAACCATCCTTCACTGTATGAGTAGAGGTTAATTTAAGGAAATCGGGTCATGCTGGTGATCCTTCTGGCGTGAGGTGCAACCCATGTAACCGCAACAACATAGCAAGTTTATGTCACAAGGCGTCTTTCTCCTCTGTCTCCACAGCTTTTCCTGTTTCTCTCATCTTAAAACTAAAAAATGCCCCCAAAATGATACGTATTATTTTCAGTGGGTGAGGTCTTGGAGTTGGATGTGGCGTAGGGTCGTAAGTAGTGGTGGGTCAGATAATGTTTTCATGGAATTGGAAAACAGGCAGCCAGTCAGTCACCCAGCCAGCCAGCAGAGGCCAAGAAGGATCAGTGCAGTCCTCCATGTGTGGCGGATGTTTTCCACAAGCCGAGCAGCCAGCTTGGCCACAGCTGTCCAAACCGCAGGCCCTGGGAGAAGATATGGAGGAAGAGGAGGAGAAGGAGGAGGAGGAGGAGGAGGAGGAGGAGGGAGGGCTTGGGAAGGAGGAAGGAGGCTCAGGGGGGGGGCAGTGGGGAGGGTGGCGGGCTTGGCAAAGGTCAGACAGGCTGAGGCGGCCGGGAGTGTGGGAACTGTCCGGGAAGGCATGTGTGAAATGCTCCGAGACGAGGTATCATCTTACAGCCAGACCGCCTGAGGGAGAGGAGCGCTGTGTGTCTGCATGTGTAAGTGTGTGCATGTGTGTGTTTGTGTGCGTGTGTGTGTGTTTATGCCTCCTGCATGCCTCTGTGTGTGTGAGTGTGTGTGTACATTTGGGAGGCTATCGTGACACTTGGGAAAAGAGGGTGAGCATTTTGATAGGGAGTGAAGGAAGGAAAAATGGACTGAAACATGGGGAGAGGAGAAAATATCTCTGAACCACCCACCACCACCACCCCATTGCACATGCACACATAGACACACACACACACACACAAACTGCTGTGAACATTGCTGCTGTTGAATAGGGTTGTCTTTGAGTGCAAGTCATGTCAACACTAAAGACTGTGTACAGAGGTATGTAGCATATGTGTGTAACATGATTTCATGTCAGGGAACCACTGACAATCTTAACTGCCCCGTCGATGAGAAATTTACCCGTTGCACCATTAATATTATTGTGGTTTGGAGTAATGGATGGCGTGTGCTGCTAAACCACGTGTATGTTATGAATTGCTGTGGAGAGTGACAGTCAGCTCTTCAAAGCTGCGGCAGTCAAATTCCCTCACGTTTTGGGGGAAACTAGCTTCATAATCATCCGTGTTTGTCTGCAGCTGAGATTCACTGATGGCTTTAATGAAATGCAGACATCCCCGCTTGAACTTTAGTTGCACTCAAAGATGGGATGAGAAGTTTCCACACACGAATGCACGTGTACACGCACTCTGGCGGTGGTAAGTCTGGTAGGCCTGGCTTGGCATAGCTGAGCGTCAGACTCACACACCAAGCAGGTGAGGTGAAGGCTGATCCTGCCATGTAGATGCCTCAACATGCAATCCTCACGCTACCCCCATCCCCCACCCCCCCAAACCCTCATACACACATCTTCTTCTTCATGTTCCTCTGTCTTAGAAAAACTCAACCAAACAAACCCACACCTTACCTAGATGGAGTTTCATACACCATCTCAACCTATGTGTGTCTTACTGTCATAACAGTAAGTGTGTGTGTGTGTGTGTGTGTGTGTGTGTGTGTGTGTACCACTAACTCCCACCTTTGTCTGCTCCTCCTGCTCCCATCTTTCACAGGGCCAGGCCTTTGAAGAAGCCTAATCCGGGTTATTTGCTTTCCCATGCTTGTGTCAGGTCCCGCTCTGAATTGACTGTGGAAAATACACTCTAGTCTGCTGGCCGCTCCCTCTGTCCCTGATTTATCCGAATAGGATGTGGCCGATGGGCGTATATAAAGCAGGCTGAATGGTGGGTAAATATGATCTCACCGCCACTCTTTTTATCCACAAGGCAACACTCTCACTGTTGCTCAAAAACTTTTATGTAGCCTGACATCCATTCAGGGCTTGTTGCATTCAGACTGCCTCAATAAGAGGTCCCCAAAGAGCGCCATGCTCACAATGGGGCTGAGTTCATTACAGTAAATAACAGTGGCAGCCATCGCATTGTTTCAGCAATGCAAGTTCATTTAGCACACTTAAATGGGTAATTGTTTTAGGCCCGGTGGAGCTTCCTCTCTGGGTAAGGAAAACATACACGGAGACTGGTGCGTTGTGGAGCACAACCCCCCACCCCCAGAAAAACAGACCCCCTTGGGGGAGGAGTGAAGGAGAGAGGCAACAAGCATGCATCTTGAGAGAAGAAAGTTGTAAGGGGTTTTACAGGGAGAAAGTTCAGGCCTGGTGTGCACTGCTGGTAAAAAAAAGTCGCATTTGCCACATATATCTATGTGTGTGTTTTCTCTGGATGTTTCTCAGACAGCCAATCTCTCACAGTGTAGTTCCCCAGCTTTACACACTCTTCCTCTCCTACAGTCACGCGATGGCCGTCTGTGGCCGCCTGCCAAGGCCTCTGCGGCCTCCACAAAGCTGTGCAGCGTTTTCCGTTCCCAGGGGCCCTCGGAGCTCCAGCCTGGCCTCAGCGCACCGTGTTTATGTCCTGTGTAATTGCAGACCTCAGTCTGAGCAGGAGGCCAGCGTCTGTCAAAATAGGCATGTGTTCCCTTCAAGCGAGGCCTAAATCACATCAACTCCCGCAGTCAGACCGCGTTTCCCACAACCCCCTGCCTGACTAGGCTAGAGGCCCCCAGGCCTGCTGATTGGATAAAGGGAAAAGTAAATGGAAATTCCACTATGAGCCATACAGCTACCTCTCATGCACACCAAAACTATGGCTACAGCAGTCTAATAAGTCACCACACGTTTTACACACACACATACACAAAAATCCAAACACATTATTTCTCTTTCACAGTCCCCAACCAGCCATGCAGCCCACGCTTGGTCCCACACCTTGAGCAGGCACTCTTGAAATAGGGCTCTGTCTGGGACCTGTTGGCAGGCCTGGTGGAAACAGCAAAAGCGTGGTCCTCGTTAGCTGCGATGACGCTAGCTAGCTTGTCGTCTCTGGGGAGCATGCTCGGCTCCTGCTGCTACTGCCAGGAGGTTGGGAAAGAAAAAGGTGAAATATAACCAGCTCGGGGTCTGAGGACTGCAGCAGAGGCAGTTTACTTAGCCCGTTTCAACTGTAAGCTCATTACATCTTCATAAACTAATTATTTAATAGCTATTTAATAGGTTGAAGTGACCCCAGACAGCACCTCATTCTCTTGTTACAGTATCAGCAACTATGACAACATCGTCAGACCTCGAGGTCACCCAACCCACTGACCTATTCTGACCAGGGAGGCTTGACCACATACTTCTCTTGACCTCCAGTGCGTCTCTCCCCTCCCACCCTCTTTCTCTTCCCCTGTTGGGAACCAGTGGCAGATCAAGGGGTGGGTGGGGTGATGGGTGGGGATGGTGACAGGAGAGAATAAGGAGTGGGGAGAATTCCTGAGTGCTTAAATCCCTCCACATCCACCCTGGAATCAGAGAATCCAGCTCAAACTCTACCCACACAAACCCAGTCCCTGTGACACTCCTGGAATGCCGAAGCTTTTTTTTCCTTCTTCACCAATTTAGGTAATTAGCGCGGCGGTCACGGTGCTCAGAACAGAGACCGTGACCCTGGGCGGTGCACACTGACAGCCCATGTAGCTGAGGCAGTGCTCTGCTTTGTGTTGCCAAAACCAAACCTGCCGACAAATTCATCACTGACCTCTCTGCAGAAGCCCATATTTGGTGGCTATAATGCCTGCCAAGTGATGTATTATGTCGCATCGGGGATACCCAACATTCCCATGGAGTATGTTGGTTTGTGTGCCTCGTGTAATGATGGCGCACCATTGATTATGTTAATTATTTAAGCCAGGCCTCCATGTGAAGTTGCTTATTTATGCTTAAATAAAAGGCATATAGGCATATATTACAGAGAGTTTTAATCAATTTATCCCTGATTTGCTGGTTTGGAAGGATTCTTATTTTGGGTGTTGGTTGTTACAGAGGTTTGACACCTAATATCCATTAATGTAAGTAGTTCACAGATAAAATTAGGGACTCTATCAGGGCTGCTGTAATCATTTTTAAACCTGTCTGATGTTTGCATGAATGTAGAGAGTTAACAGACCCTAAATAGCCAATGAAACACTTGATGACCATGAAGCTGGTGTAGCAGGTTTGATGAAAATGTGTCCAGAACTGCTTAGGCAAAGATTTCTGTAAAAATTAAGCTGAGTCAGCGAAATCCCACAATATCATGTAGTGTGTGATCTTTTATTGTGATTGCATTTGTGATTGAAGAAAAGAGTATCTGGGAAATGTCTTTGTATGTGTGTGATTGCAACCTTATTTCATAACCACTTGAACTTGGTCTAATAGAAGTTCATGACAATTATTTTTGCCACGAAGTTGTTCGAAAGCAGACGCTGTTCAAAAGGTGTTGACCTTCTATAATCCATATATAGTGGTAAACTCTCTGTGGCGACACATATTCTGTTGTTGTTTTCGCCTCCAGGTATGAACCGCCATAGCAGTTAAAGCTATCTCTCACATCTTTGCCATGTCATCAAGTACTAAATATGGACGGCTGTTTTTTGTTTGTTTTCTTGAAGAAAGCTGATGTTTTGTTATTCTACCCAGTGAGACCTGTTCATATTTGAATCAAATAAATAATAAATGTCTGAACCAAATTTTTATCAAAAGAATCAAACTTTTACAGTTTACAAGACTGTGACTTTAGCGCGTACATGGGGCATGGACATTACAACACAAATACAAAATGGATTATATGTTACCAATTATGGAGCAGAAAGTCAATGTACATAATACACTGTTTCTGTGAATGGCCACCACAACCATGTTGATCAGTCTCCTAGTACAGTGTCTGTAGTTGCTCTGGCACTGCAGAGCCACATATGGGTGTACGCTGTGTCAGAGGTTTCATTGCACTCTGATTTCACCCTTCCACCCAGTGACCCTGACGTAAACCTTATATTAGCCTTGACAACAGCCACCTATAATAATCTTCAAAGGCACTGGTGGTGGTATGTCTGGAGTCCAACTCACGCTCATGCCCCTGACCCCGTGGCGGGTCCCACAACCCTCCATCTGCGTGGGGTTCAGGTTGCACCGCGTCCAGTAAAGATCTCGTTTCACTGCAGGTGTTCCATCAAAGTGCTGGCTGGTGCACTTCTGGACTCAGACCCAGGCTCCATTAACTGCCTGACTGGCTGCAAAAAGCCAGTGATCAGACTGCATGCGTGTGCCGGGCACGAAGATGGGGCCTCCGCTGTAAGCGCATCTGAGCCTTGTGTGCCAGAGGTGTCATCCAGGGGATTCACTCGGACTGCTTGTGAGTCCTCCTTCCTCCTCCCTCATCCCTCCTCTCCTCCTTCTCTTCCCTTTGTCTTCCCCAGTGCTTTTAATTGAAAATGTATTTATTGCAGGGCCAGAGGCTGGACTGGGGAGAGGGAGGCGCTGCAGCTTATGAAGATGTGGCTGAGGTGAGGGCCGCAGGGTTTGGCTCCTCTTCAGCACCACCAACTCACCCACACAGTCAATTTTTTCTGTTTTTTTGGCTGCTCTCTTTGTTTACTGCTCACTCATGTACTTCTCCCTTCCAACTCCTCTCTGTTTTCTTTCAAAGTCTTGCCTTTCATTTTTGCCCTCATGTCTCTTTTATGCTTTGTCTCTCTTTATCATTTTTGATTGGGCGTGTATAAGGTCCATTTCAAATGCAAATGTTGCCACAGTTATGTGCTGCCAATAGAAATTTGTTCAAAGGAAAGTTTCCTCCATTATAAATCCAGTAAAAAAAAATCTGTTTTCTTGAGAGTTTCTAAAGTCTGTCCATAAAGAAATACAAATACCAAAAAGCAGACGGAATGTGTCTGCTAAGTGATTTGCAAGAAACTGAAACTGAAAAATAATTTTATATTTTGTCATTCTTACAAAATGAACCGTAAAATTAGCAATGCATTTGTTTTCTGTTCATTTTATTTGATTGGATTATTTTTAAAGACTTGAGATTTGTTCCATAAAAAGTGGGCACTGTGTTGACCATTTTAACAGCAGAAAACAGTCACATAACTTTTTTATATACCTTGTTTTGTTTTAAAAAAATGAGCAAAAAATAGTGATGCAGAAATGAACTAAAAATGGAAAGAAATCAGATACATTTGAAGGACAATTTTTTTGTCACATTCCTAATTGATTAACTTCAATTTTTTACTGTTTTCTGTAAAAAATTAACTCGCTGCATGAAGGAATCTCTAAATTCCTTTCCTTATAGCTTGACTTATGCAGACTGCAAAAAGTGGTTTTGGATGATGCGGGTATATAAATGTATTTGTGAAAAACATTACAGGCAGACTGACAAAAATAGGAATATTGTTTGTTGAAATGTTTACGGGGAATAACTTGTCCCTTGGTGTCCGCTGTGTAACTGGACCTCTGGTAGATCTCTGGTAGTCTGAGCACTTTACTCTCCTGTCCTCCATTAGACTGGAGCAAAATGGCCTTCCCCTCAGCAGACCTCTTGAGGGGCCCTCATAAAGCGTGATTATCTTTTATGAGTTCCCCTCTCATTCCCAGGTCTGGTTTGTTGGAGAGAACAGTGCTGCCACTGGGCCTCCTGCTTTATCAGACCTGTGGACAGGGAGGAAGGAGGGGAGCAAGAGTTGAGGAGAGGTGAATGAGGTGCTGGGAGCTTTTTCCCCCAAATCCTCTTTGTGCAGTCACTGGTAGAAAGACATAATCTGAAACATATGTCTTATGGGTTTTGCTTCACTATGCATCTTGTAGATTATGCCCTCAGCACTGTTTTCTTCCTGCATTTGATTTTTTCCAGGATGGTAAGTTTCTTAAACAGCATGTGACACTAGCAGCTCCTTCTAGCAGAGTGGCCACCTTGTGACGTTCATGGCTTTTGATTTTGAGAAAATATTCCAAATAAAAAGTATTTGTTTCGTTGTAGTGAGTATGGTAAAATCAGTTATTGGGATGCTTGAGTTTACTGTTGAGCCTTCTGGAGTTTGCCTGAGCCAAATGAAATAAAGCAACTGCAGTGAAAAGGTATCCTCTAGCATTTGTACCCGGAAGGACCATAGGGCATCTTTAGTATGCCCTATTACCTCTCCTCCCTACATATGCCTCTGCTTTGATCCAATCTATCTCTAAACCAGTGAAAATCATCAGCAGGTTTTCTTAAGGCGGTGCCAAAATGTGATCCCTTTCCCTTTTTTTTTAAACAAAAGTGTAGAAACATCTGATGGTAAGGTTGCAAAATGTGTCCCTTTTGTGGAGAGGCTCTAGGAGGGCGGCTGTGCGGGATGGCGTGAGCGTTCCTTGAAATCACCCACAAAGGGATTCAAAGCACAGCAGTAGCCTTTGGCTGGGGATGGTTATCACTTACATCCGCTGCCACTGCCTCCAAGACACGCTGGCTAAAATGCCAGCACTCCTGGAATCTGTCAAACTGTCAGCTGCAACAGGAAAATAAACAGAGATGGAGTAATTGTAAAGAACCTTGAAAGCACAATGGCTAACTGAAAAAAAAATCACCCCTGCAAATGGCTGATTGGTAGCTGGCCTACAGTATGCTTTTTGGCAGGCAGCAGCATGACAATGGCGTTTCTGAAATAAGATAGAGAGCCCTAGCTTAAATGAAATAGGGGCCGCTAGCATTGTCTTCGAAGCGATTCTTTGACTTCCCTATGACAAATCCCAGTAACACAGACACTTGGCAGACCAAAGTGGGACACTTTGCGATATAGAGGGCCCCTGCACATGAGAAGCCAAAGAGAACCTTTAAAAACGAAGCAAGATGTAATGCAGCTTTTTTATGCTCATTCTGGGCCTGTGATAGCTGCAGTGGCATGGATTTGTATCCCAGCTACACTGAAAGGGCTGCTGAATTGGATGGAGCTTTAAAGTGAAGCAAGAAAGCTCTGGAAAATCGGCCCTCAAAGGCACATTTCAACTGGAAAGCGTTTCTTTTAAGCTGTCACTCCTTGGTAGTTGACAATCCTATTATGGCACCAACTTATTGTAATTAAGAGGGAGACGAGATATATGGGCAAAAACACATTCATCAGACCACCAAAGATACAAAGAACTTTGTTGTTCTTGCGTGTTTGGGGGCAAACGAAGTGCTAAACAGCCAGATCACCTTATTTGCATTGACATGTGAGTGATGTAAACGCTATCCAGAAGCCAATTTTTCTTTCTCTTCCCGTTCCTCCAGTCCTTCACTTGCGGGCACCACTTTAAAGAGACGTAATGGAAAATAGGTTTTATGGCTTTTCTTCTCTCCCATTTTTAGAGGTCAGAGAAATGGAGGCTTCAAAAGAAAATCCAGAGGAGGTAACGATCCCTCACTTCATCAACTCTTCTGCTAAAGCCTAAATACGTTTTGCACTGAAATTGTGCCCAAAGCCCAACATAAAGTAGCTAGAAAAGGATTGTGAGCGGCAAGTCCATATGCCGCTATTTATTTGCTTGATAATAAGAGGATTGTGTCTCTTTCTTCTTCACTCTCTCCACAATGGGCAGCTTTTGAAGCAGGAACAGATGATAGCCTGGCATCAGCTACCATTGTAGTAACTGAGAGATGTCCTAAAATTTAGGACCGATGACAGTAATACGAAGCCCCCTGTGCTTTTTGGGAATAAGGTGTGCACATGTGGTTATATGGCAAGTGGCTGTTCTCCCTGGGGGCAATGAAGCCTGACATCTGAATTCTTTTTTTCTGACATGCTCCCAAACAGTGACCATAATATGTAAATTAACCTTAATGTTATGAATCAAACCTTTAAACAGAAAAATTGTGCTCAGTTATTATTGTATGTATTTTGCTTTTTAATTAACAAATTAACTATAGAGTCAGTGAGGTAAGGGCTCATAGTCTTGCAGGCTGTTTGGGATGGTTTGTATCTTTGCATCTGATACTCCCCTTTGCCTCTTTGATCTCCATTCTCCTTCTCTATGGACCTGTCTTGTGTTACAAATGAAGGTGCCGAGAGGGTCAAATAAAAAAACATAGAGGTACTCCTTCAGTGCTTCTCCACACCTCCAGCAACTGTTTTAAGTCATGTCACTATGCAGACTCTGCAGCTGTGTCACAAATCCTGTCAACATTATGATTGTTCAGTGGAGAATTATCTGTGTTATCTTCATTTCAGGGCTTTCACATATATTCAAATCACTTTTTGTCTGCATTTCTGCAATGACCAAAATTGGCTTTGGATCTGGTGATTATTCTGCTTCTGAGTGTCCTCCATCCATCCATCTTCATCCGCTTATCCGGGATTGGGTCGCGGGGGCTTCTGAGTGTGTGAAAGAAAAAAACTTCAATATCAGAATCAGAAGGAGCATTATTGCCAAGTAGTGTTTTACACATGCGAGGAATTTGCTGTGGTGATAAGGTGCTACACGTATACAAACATACAGTCGACATAAATAAATGTAGTAATATATAAATATGGAATATGTGACTGAGTTCATAAATTACATCTATGGGGCAGATGTTTCCTCATCCTTACTTTATAGACCAACACATGGCTCCTAGAAATTACATTTACATACTACTAAATTGTTTTGTTATGTTCTGACAGGAAACGTAGTACATCCATGGATTGTGTTCAATGGCAATGCGGCCATTACATTCACAAAAGATTACTGATTAAGGTCAGCAAATGTCTAAATATGTAGTATGCATATTGTAACCTATCAAGAAAAAAAACATACCTCGTGGTCATTGTAGTGACACTTCAAAGAAAGAAAGTAGTCTGAAGAAGATTACTAGCTACCAGATTCGCTTACATGCAAATCGCTGACCAGGCTTATATTTGTTTCTGAAACTAACAGAGAACAAATTCTAAGTAATTGTGAAATGATCAATTGTGCAGTAAAAGACAGGGCAATAAATTAACCATAATTTTTTTGTCTTTTGAGATGACCAAAGGTTTACATTTTAAACATACAGGGCAAACAGGACAGGGTACATTTGCAACCAAAAGTAGATTTGGTCTCACTCTGTCCCTGTTTAAAATGTATAGGGAACAAAATGGTCTGGTCTGACACTTTAAGCAGAGATTCAGACAGAAACAGCCCTGAGTTTAAACAGCACAGGGGGCCGCAATGGTGGGGGTGTGTTGTTTAAGATATGGTGAGACAATTAAATATGACCCACTTGCAGCAACAGATTAATAAGTTCAAAGGCTTATTAAAGACACTGAAGCCACAACTCTGTAAAGTTATCACAGCTGCAACTATTTTATCATTCATAGCGAGGATGTAAACCGCAATATGTCGTTCACTTTACAGAGTAATCTAACAGTTCAAGTTGCATCGGACCAAACATTTTCCATATATACAATTTTGCCGGATGATCCTCCGTTGTTTTCCCAGTGGTCCCTGCATTGGCATCCCCACTGCACTGACTAACCGGCGGCATTCAAATGAATGGGCTATTTAAATTTAAATTTATACTCCTGCGTAGGGTCGACATGCGTACCTACGCCGTAGGCTACGCACGTAGCCATGCATTTATTATACTTGTGCGTAGGTGTGTCCGTCATTCTGCAATTACACCCCCAAACGGTAGTCAGCAGTAGCGCTACAGCGTCCACCTGTGTTGACTTTTGCCGGCCGAGCAGGATAACTTCCGGTTTAGCGCTCCGCTAACGTAAATGGGGGTAAAATTGTATCCGTGCGGCTGGTATAGCCTTTTCAAATGTTACCGACCGAATGGATCACATTCTGATAGCGAAACCAGTCATTTTGGTCGGGTTGCGACGGTCAGATATATTGATTAACTGAGTTACAGCCGCCGTTTTGGCCGCTAGTAAATGTTACTTCAAAGCGCCGGGTACTTCCGGTACTTCCGGTACCAATCACAGCGCTTACGGTCCGTGTCGACTCGACGTGTAGCTACATTTTTGAGGAGGTGCACGTCAGGCGACGGATAGCCTCTGCGTAGCCCTGTAGCCTACGCCGTCACCTACGCCGTCGATTTGACGCAGAAGTATAAATTGCACTTAACACGTACAAACACACCCACCTGTTCGGATCTTTTTTATCGTCAAGAGCTGATGACCTCCAGTATTAGGTCATCAGTTGTAGTTTGTTAAGCCATACAGCATTCTGTACAGTACACACACACACATATACATACTAAACCCTGTGCCAAACACAAACCATCTCTAGTCTTATACCTACACATGACCATTTTCGGTTTTATACCTTAACCAACCTTCTGGTCTGCTGGGCCAATCACAGCTCTTCAGCCTTTTCTCTCGTTAGCTAGTGTGCTGCTGTCTGGACGCCCAGAATTTCTAGCAGCGCCTCTGCACGTGCACATACGCTCGCACATAAAAAACACAAACACACAGGTAGTATTTCTCACCAGGAGGGTAGCTGGCTCGGCTCCCCCTCTGTGCCTGTGAGTTTGGCCTGAGTGATTTACATTGTGTGTGAAAGAGGGCGCCTGGCTGTGTCTTAATGCAGAGCACCGTGAGGGAGGGAGAAGTGGCCCGTAATGAATTGGTGTTAATGAGCTGTTAACTTTGCTCCAGCCCAAAGCACCACAGTAACCCCTGCTGCCTGGCTTCCAAGACAACACAAATATATACAATCTCACACCCACACACACACCTATACACAGAGGAATGCGTATGTTTGCTGAGAAAGACATTTTTCAGAACAAACACCAGTCATCCAAGTGCGCATACAGACGTCACGTCACCCACAGACACACAGACCCTCTCACACACACTCAATTGTACACATGTTCACACTCACGGGCGTACATGTACGTGCACACACACTTCCACAAGCACCCACGTGCCCTCACACACACACACATATTCTCTATCCCAACACGTACTCAGTCAATCAGCGTCTCACTCCCAGGCTAAATGGGGCCCCGGGCTCAGAGGCACTAAATCTTCCTCATGCTGACATGTACTTGTGGATGGCGTACACCCAGCCGAGCTGCTGAGAAGATCAGAGTCAAGTAACATTTGCAAATAATTTTCTGTTTTTGTTTTTCCTAATGGGGAGCCAGGTGGACGGGGGGGTTACCACATTTCACACAAGGTCAAGTGTCAGACACCAGCAGAGTACAGTCAAAGTATTTTGACTGTTTTTAAAGTCACTTCCTGTGTTCCCAAAAACTCATGTCTACCACTTAAATATACTAAAATTAATCATAGCAAGTATATGCAAATGGTACAGGATGTATACTTGCGGAAGGATGCATTTACTGTCTATGAAGATTCTCAGTCATCCAGGTCATAGTTATCCAACGAAGGTTAAAATCAAGGGCAACTGGACTTGGTTGAAGATACTGGAAGACGTTTCGTCCCTCATCCAAAGGACTTCTTCAGTTCTACAGTCGTTACAGTCGTTAAGACTACCTGTGTCCAAGACTGAACGACCATCGTTGGTATCTTCACCTGTCGTTCAGTCTTTGCCACAGTAGTCTTAACGACTGTAACGACTGTCGTCACAGCAACAAGGAACACTAACGAACCAGCGGTATCGATGACCCTGGCCAACGACCCCACTGAGGTTAAATAGCTGAGTTTCCCTGCCAGTCAGTCAGAACTGAAGAAGTCCTTTGGATGAGGGACGAAACGTCTTCCAGTATCTTCAACCAAGTCCAGCTGCCCTTGATTTTAACCTTCGTTGGATGCATTTACTGTTTGTGAGGTCCAGTTGTACCTGTAATATGTGTTCAGGATGTACTGGATTATCCAACTTAATTTTGCTTTACTGTAACACAGTCCGATCATTTAAAAAAATGCAGTTTCCAAAATTACCATCACTAATGTCCAACTGTTGTTGCCCTGTACTTCCTCAGCCTAGTGTGAGTCTTCATCTTCAAGGTACATGCTAGTGCCACAATTGTATTTATTTTATACTTTAAGGTCCACTTACATTATGCTTTTTGCTGGAAACTGTCAGATGCCTGCTCAGCATGAAACTCTGCATTTCTTTATAGCTTACATAAAGTGTTCCACCTTTTGTGCTATTCTATAAAAAAGTTGACAGTATGCTGCTCTGCCTCCAAAAAAAAATCCATGCACAGTATTGTTGTTATTGTTTTCAGTGTGGTTTCCGCTGTTCATCTGCCTCCCATCAACTTGCATGTAAAACAAAGTAACAACAATTTGTGACAGTCTGAAAAGGGCATAATGGTGTGAATGAATTCTCTTCCCTAGTCAGTGTTTGTTGGCCTTGACAAGTGCTTATGAAATGTTCCTTATGACGACATGCCATCTTGTAAAATCTGTGGCACTGTGCCATTTGTTTCCCATTTGTCTTTGTTGAGCTGATCGTCAATAATGATGCGTCTACTGTATGTTAAATACAGAAATGCAGTACACCATTAGTTGTCTGTGTTCCTCTGCATAAACAGACATTGGTAAATAAATGGCTGTGAGCCCGGTGGCTGTTGAGGCAGGAGGATCCCAGCCTGCCATCTGCCAGGAGGACAAAAGAGCTCTCTCTGCACCCGCACACCGCTGACTATGAGCAAATCGTCCCAGTGCTGATGCTGAGCTGGATAAGCCTGCTCTACACTCCCTCACACTGTCTCACACACACACATTTACAGTCCTGATGCCCGGTGCCTGCTCCTGCTGCGAGAAACCAAATTCGGAAGAAAAAAAAGGAGGTCTGTGTTTGCAGTGTTTTACTCACCTGAGGGTGTGTGTGTGTGTAGGTGTGTGTGTGTGTGTGTGTGTGTGTGTGTGTGTGTGTGTGTGCGTGTGTATTTGTGGTTTAATGTTTGTGTGAGAGAGAGCATTCGGCTGTTCTGAATGTGCATATCTACGTACAAATGTGCGCCCTGACTTGAAGCCTGTCGGAGGTAAGAGGCTGATTAATGGAGGATGCTGTAAAGTGATTTTAGAGGCATCGCTGGAGATGTAGGGGAAGGAAGAAGGATGGCCGCCCGCAAGGTGCTTTGATAGTCCCTGACAGTGTTAGTGCTTTATAGCTAGCAGCTGTTCCAGGTGTTAGCCTCTACTTGAGCACCTACACACACACGCACACACACACACACACACACACACATACATACACACTGCCTGCCTCATTAAGGTCGGCCCTAACAAGAGAGCTCTTTGCGGTTTAAAACTGAGTATGACGCAGTGTGTATTTTCAGCCTGTGTGAACACACGTTAAAGAGTGAGCTGCTTGCCTAGAAGGGGAGGAAGAGAGGAAAGAGAATAGGTTGGTTGTCATGCTCAGGCTTTCAAATTGCCATTTGTTGTGGCATATAAAATACCCCCAGAAACAACTGGCCCGTTTATAGCTTCTCTTCCCAACGCTAGACACAGTTTTACAGTCCAGTTTTTACAGTCATCACAACCACCAAATTTGTATTTAGTTTAATGTAAGTGACCCTTTACTGCTCCGTCTGTTTTTGCTCCCCTTTCTTCCCAAACCTGGGGGTAATCCGTTAGCGTCAGCATTGACCATGTTTTTCCTATGTGGTTTATAACACATGCTGCCATACGAGGAGGTCCACACCCTAAAGTCCCCGAATAATTAAAGTGGGAGGGGATTGTTGCTGTGTCATGCAAAAAAGAAGGATTTATTCGTTTCCCTTTTTCTAATCTCTTAATTCTCTGAACTAGACAACAATGAAAAAAATCCCAGTGAGTCACTTTAATAAAAATCAGTTGATGCAGTTCAACGAAACACTGATTAAATGTGTATTAGGGGCACCTCATCATCTATGATGGTAAGTAGTGGGTGTGTGTGGGTGTGTGTGTGCGCGCACGCGCACTGGGGGCAGACCTCCACATGAAATAATTGTAATTTGGCAATAAGTAGCTTAACCAATGATGGGAAGGAATGGGAGTGGGGTGCTGGAAATAAGGGGCACCATGGGGGAAGGAATACAAGGGATTATTAGTTTGGAGGGTGCTGCTTCTCCCCCTCTCCTCACCCCCCGCTATGGCACTCTCTTTCCCTCGCCGAGGAGAACATTCACTTCAGGTCAGCCATATCTAATGTTACTGGACCTCTCCTGGCACAGGGTTACAGAACAAAGGTGTATCCTCCATTCATGCCCTTCACTCCCCAGGTGTGCTAATGAACATTACAGACTGGTTCACTGAGAAGCTAAAGATGCTTGCCGCTGGCATTCACCCACCCACCTGTGGTTTCCCAGGAGGACCACCTTTCTTTTACAGGCCTTTCACTTTTTGGAGTGTCTATCCTCTTATCGCCTGTGGAACAGGAAATGGGATGTCCTGCCTTAACTCTGGGATTGTGTATGTGTGTGTGTGTGTGTGTTTTCACATTCCCAATTTCTCCTGCCATGTGGCACTGATCTGGTGTTTTTTAAGTGCAAACAGAGGAAGCTGAATGAAGCTACATTTTTTCAATCTTGATTAGTATGTGTTGCAAAATCAGATACTTGGCTTGCAACTTCATTCATTCACCTGAGACTAATGTTGCAGTTTGGAATCCACTGCAACTTGTTTTATGTCCTCAAATCACATGTCCCTCTGCATGAAGGTGACAGTAAGTAGCGGGGACAAGGAAAGGGTCATGTCTGTAACAACCTGTAAATACTTGTTTTATAAGGAAGTCATCACTATTTGTATAATTTTCAACCAAAGAGCAAGAGCTCAAATTGGACTCCAATTGAAACTCATGCAGTTCACGTTCAATGCAATATATGGTATATCCCAGAATTCAGCATGAACTGTCATGCTAAAAAAGTACAGCCTACTAACCCTAGGAATTATGTTTGTATTTTATAAATCTGCAGGACACAATTTAAAACCAGTGCCGATGTTCAGTGTCATTACAGAACGTTGTGTGCATTTTATGTAGCAATGCCAAATGTACATTATACAACAGAAGACAGAAGAAGGTGCATCAAAGTGGTTAGACTAGATTAGTAATCTAGTCTGAGGACAGATTTAGACCAACTAAAAGACAAACATTTGTGAAAACTGACACATGTGATGCAGTGCTTTTAAAAATAATAATTTAGGCTGTGAAAGGTTGTATGTCTGACAGGAAAGATGCTGAGTGTACAAACCAAACATAATCTCTCTCTGTCTGCTGAGACACCCACAGAACTAGTGCTTTGATCTCAGCGTGAATGTGTCTACTTGTGTCACTTCTAAAACTTCTGACAGGACGTCCAACCCGGGATATACATTTGTTGAGGCAGTGAGTTTTCAGGATGTGGTTTTTATGGAGGATTTAGATCTCAGATGATACAGTTAGCCACAGGCTGTCTTTGTTTGTCATTAGCCCCATGTTCTTTGATGGTTTTCGAATGCAATGTGTTTTTGAATTCAGACTTGAAACTGTATACTTACCCTGGCCAAGTTGAAAGCAGTTAATGATATCATAATATTATGATAATCTGACCAAAAACATATGTCATTGGAGAGACAGCAGAAGCACGAGACTGGTGGATCAGCATGCAGTAACATTATAACTTTAATGGTCCTGATATATTTCAGTTGATATGCTACTGTACATTTTGGCATAGCAAAAGACACTCTGCAGAGGCTTCACCACAGGCATGTAGCCCCATATATGTAACTGCATGTGTGGGCGTGTGTGTCTGGATGCAGTATGTAGAAGGGAAGCATGGTTTGGCGAAGCCCTTTCAGACATGTAGGAACATGACACAAAGTTCCTCCCGCGTATCCTCACAGACCACAATGAAGCGGCATTAATGATAAGCACCTGGATTCCCACAAGCTCCCAGTTTGGCCCAATTGGCGGTAACTGATAAATTGGGATGAGTGGGAGTTAGACTGCAGGGCCCAGTGAATGAACCCTTTTCACATCAGGATGCGAAAGAGAGAGAGATGAAGAGATCCTTTATACTTGCAGCGTGTTCACATGAGAGGAGACCACACGCTTGAGAGAGAATGAGATAGAAAAAAGAGAGAGGGGGACAGTGTCTTTCCCAGACAGCCCATGAGAATCCAATACACTCCCACGCGTCTGGGCTTGTGTGTGGCCACCGCACACACACACACACACACTACACGCCACATGTGTCCGTGTTCATCCCCTCTTCGTAACATCAACCCTTCGCTCTCTCAATCCGGGCCACACTCCCCGCCGACTTTGATGCATTTTTTACTCGATGTGTACGACAATAATCTTTTTCACCCCACCAAAAGAGCGGGCCATGGGAAGAAAGGCCCTGCTCTCGAGGCTTTGCTTCATCTTTTGCCCCGGCTCTCCAGCGGGACAAAATCGCTTCGTCGGCACCACAGTGCGGTTCAACTGCAGCTGAAAGGAGACGGGGACCAAATCCCTCTCATACACAACAAAACAACACTGTAGCCTTTTCAGTGTGACTGCCCACAAGGAAAGGGCCCTTTCTGTCTGTGGCGGACACAGTGTCTACGTATCTATCCACTCCCCACAGATGTTGACACTGTTTGTTGTGGGTTAAGATGCCCTCTAAAGACCATTGTTCCCCTTGTATCTTCTCTGTTATTGAGTTTTTCCTCTCTTTCTAGGCGACGGCCGGAGGTAGAGAGGGTAGAAAGCAGTGAAAGACCTCCGGATGGCAGTCAGCGCTCCAGGGGGGCTTTCTACCCAGGGAGACCCCGGCAAAGGGCTTCATTGTGGGTATCAGCAGGCAGCCACCGAGGGCTGTATGCTGGAAGTATTGTGTTGCTGGATAGACCCGAGTCCCTCTCCAGAGCAGGGTCAAAGGTTAGCCCCCCTGTGGGCTGCTCCATACCTGCCCTGCCCTGTCTCCCCCTTCCACTCTCACAGGCTCACGGAGACACAGCTACATACAATGGAAACCAGTCAACACACTACTAAAGAGACTCTTAAGATTGAGAGGTAGCAGAGCGGAGAGACTAATTCAGTGCGCTCTCCACTTTTCGATGAATAGGTAATTCGATTAATGGGCCCATGAGAGGGAATAACGAGCACAGCAGGTCAGAGGCTTCTCTCTGCATTTTACAATGCGATGTCTCAGCACTTCAGCGAGATAAAAATCTTATCACAGGCACAAAGCAAAAGCTTTTTGATGACATCTCAGCGATCAGCATTGTTGATACGGGTGTGAGTCATAAGGTGGTGTATGTACGTGTGTGTGTACAGGTGACTATGTGGTTGTGCGTGTGTGGATATGTAAATAAGTGCGTTTTTAGAGACAACGGGATGGTGAAAGAGCATGTCAAACATTTGGATCTATGCTGAGCCAGAACCCTCCCCTATCGCCTTATCTTGACACCCCTGTGCGTCCAGGGAATGTTTTCTCTCATGCCTCCATGCACCGTCAGCACTGAAAACACAAACATACAGCTCTGCTTATTGGACATGAATGCTTTTGACATTCATAGTTGGGTGTAACTCAATTTTAATGCAAGTCACGCCTTTTTTTTGAGGGGGGGGGGGTTGTTATTGATTTCATGGGAAAGGTTAATGAGTGTAAAAAAAAAACTTTTTGAAAAAGGGAAAGATGCATAACATGTTTGTGACGGTGGACTTCACGCATTATGATTCCCTACAGCAGTGGTTCCCAACCCCTGGGCAACAGGCCGCCTCACCTCAGCACATTTACTGCCGGGTCAAATGATGTGATTTCACAAAAAAGGCTATTATTAGTTACTTTTATGGTAAGTACTTTGAACTTGGCACTCTTCGTTTTGTTTCTCTTTGCTTTATTTTCCCCGCAATACTCCTAACCCCCCCCCAACAACAATACGCATATTGAACTGAATTGAAATTGTTATTCATGAAAATAGAACACAACCCTCTCTTCCCTTTAATGGGGAATCATATTAAAACTTTTACAGACTGTTTACACCCCTGCTATAATTTTGAAAAGCTGTGTAATAAATTAATTAGTCTCCTGATGATCGAATCCCCTTGAATTCAGTTTTTTTCTTACCCCTTTTCTTTTCAGTTAGACAAGTGAAGGTGCAGAGTAGAGAAAGTGCTCGAGGATTGATGCCGGTAGTCGTCACTGAGTTGTGCCGTCAGTGGTGATATATGAGTTTGAAGGGGCATCTTTGACCTCTGATTAACAGTACATTAACCTACTCTCTAGGCGATGCCGGCGTGCCTCTTAAACCCTGACCCCTCTCCCCTAACACCAACACAGGGGGTCTGCAGTCATCACTCTCCCTTCCAAACTCTGCAAAATGCCACATTGTGTTCCCTCTGGACTATTGTGTGCAGGGCAAAATAATGTGTCCCCCAGTTCTCATGCTTACTTCCATGGAATGTCCATTGCTGCAGGTTGTAGAATCCAGTATGAGTGTTGTCCCAGAGGGGAGCTTGACCATGAGCTGCAGGTAGCTTTCATGGCAGCCTGCCAGGCCGGCTCCTTTCCCCAGTGTCCTGCTGCTCGAAATTTGTTGTCCCCCTCTGGGTGTCTTTTTTGGAGTGTCAACCGTGGGGCCCCTGATGGGAGATTTGTTGATATGATAACTCGATTAGGGTCCAGGATGGATGACATTTTGGCAGACAGCCAGTCAGCAGCACCCGGGGAGGCACCGACTTGTCTCCTTAACCTCTCCTCAGGAGGCAGCAATTAGTGGTAGTAATTGGTGAATTAGCAGTGATGCTACATGTTTTATTTACTTCCTTCTCACTGTCTTTGGGATGTTGGTGGACTAGAAGCCAAGCAGCCGAAGACTTGTGCAATCAGAACCCTCTTCAGTCAATAGTTCTGCCTCAGTAAATTCATTTCTTTGCGTTTCATGGCGTCATTTCTCCCACTGAGTACCTCTGAAAACACAAATTGACTGTCCAAATACTTTTTCGCTGAAAGGAAGGCCATGGTCACTGCCTTTTCTTATTTCTCACTGACACAATTCTTTATGTGGCTCCAAGCCTGCAGTTCAGAAGAGATAATTCAATTAATGCGGCCAAGGCTTGCATTTTGAAAACCTGGCCTTTTTGTCTGAGAGATTTGCATCATAAAACTCTACCACACAGCTGAAGGTCCTCTAATGTTTTATGCTTTTGAAATGTTAAGACGGCAAAATTCAATATACATTCACTATCAAACAAGGCCATTACCTTGACAACAAGATGTCCTTGTTTTTTCATGTCTCATAACTGCACAATGTCAGTTCATTACAAAAGATTTTTAGATGTGTATATGTGTTACGTTATGTATTTTCCCTTGAAATCACAGTGAGTGATGACATGTGATGACCTTTACATCAAAGGTCTGGTGGAAACATAAAGAATGTTTCTCAGTTTTGCAGCTGGTAAAATTTCACATTGGGCTAATTAAAAGCTGCCAATTTGTAACATGAAATTCACTTTGGCCATGTACAATCAAATAACATTTGATATATTTGTTGAGATATTTGTTTTAGCTTATTCAGCAAAACCTGACCTTATTTTACGCAAGAGTCAGGATTTTTATGTTGATAATTATTCAAGATAAACACCTAGTGATATGAAATTAAGATATTTGGAATGGGTCCTGGTATATAATTCAATTTCTCGTTATTACATTAAGTTTGACAGATGATGCTTTAAAACATCAGATCATGTTATTGATTAAGAAAAATTTGCAGAGAAGTACATACTTCTAAATCTTCAAGCAAGAGTACAGACACAAATCTACTCAATTAATCATAACTGAAATCTAGTAAATATATAGTGTGCAGTCATCTGCAAACATTTGTGAATAGTTTGTCCTCTTCTTCTGATGAATACCGTAAGAGTATTTTCTGTTTTGCAGTTCTGAAGCAGCTACTCGGTTCTGTGGAGCTTGTCGACTCTGGTGACCTCTGACCTGTCATGCACTGTGGGTTTAGCCTGACGTATTCAAGGTGTTACCATCTGTGCTGCCCCCCTCCCAGCCCTCGTCTCTCTCCTTGGACAAGTCCTCTATGTCCAGGTTCACTGGACTGGAAAAATTGCTGACAGTGGACTGTTTGTTTGGCTTTGTAAATGTCTCAGCCCTGGAGAAAGGATGGACAGAGGAGTAGCAGGGCTCCTGGAGGACACTTGTGCTGTGTTTTCTCTATTTTTTCTTTTCTTCATTTTGGTTAACAGTTCTCCAGAGGGCTCTCTCTGCACCTACGAGTTAACTTGTAACCCAGTGACCTCTGACTCTATGTGTATCCAAACAGAACAATAGCTGTTCCCAAACTCAACGTGTGCGTGTGTGTGTGTGTGTGTGTGTGTGTGTGTGTGTGTGTTGGTATGTGAACTGCCTCAAGCGACCAATATATTTCACATCACAAAGACCAGTGGTGGTCAGAAACTCAGATTCAAAAACATGTTTCATTACAATTTATAATTACTGTATATTTATAAGGATTTCATAAGAATCTGAAAACATTTTCATGCTTCAGTCATATTTTGGACCACATAAGGGAAAACTTAAGCCAGATTAGTACCACATACAAGGTACAAGGTAGATTTGTCTATCATTTTACAACAGAGGGTTGTGTAATGAGATTAAGTTGTAGTTCCAAATAGGCTACACATACAAACAAGCTTTATAAACAAAAATGATATATAGTAGATGGATGAATAAATAACAAGTCATAGAAATGAAACTATTTTACACAGTGGAGTGCTGAGGATGAATTAAAGAGTCTCACAGCCTTAGGGAAGAACCTGCTCTGAAGTCTCCTGGTACTACAGTGGATACAGATCTCTCGCCAGACGGCAGCAGGTTGAACAGACTGTGGCTGATTTATCATATAAAATATACAGTAATTTATAAATTATGACACCTCTTTATAAACAGTTAATTTGCAATTACAGGGTCTTTTACAGAGATCAGTTTACACAGTGATAAAACACAAATGGCAGGTGTTGAAAAACAATCAAAAGATGAAATTCTTAAACACATAAAAACAAGAGAGAAAATCATATTGGTGGGGGAATGCAGATGAGAGAAAACAAACTTGCTTAGAAAAAAATAGAATGATGATGCCAATGTTGCGTTAGAGCATTGTATTAAAACTAAGAAAAAAGATTTAGATAGAAGATAACTTCACAGCTATGCATTTTTGAAGTAATCTAATGGGTTTTAATGTTTTAGAAACCCAAGTGCAGTAGAATTTTCTGAACCTACAGAGGGGTTGACATTTAAATTGAAGATAAAAGTATGGAAATCATCGAAATTTGATTGCAACATCTTGTAACCAAGAACTTACACAAGGTTGCAACACTGGCAAAGCTTATTCATAATGTTGAGGACAATTCTGTCTGCACAATGAATGCTGAATGTTGTTGTATCACCTAAAATGCCTTTTAATATGGAAAGTGGACTGAACTGGTGTAATCACTGAGGGTACAAGCTTTGCAAAATTGTGCTCAAGTAAAAGAGAAGTAGTAACAGCAAAATATACTGTAAGTATATCAAAAGTTAAAAAAAACATTTGTTAAGCATAGGGACCCTTTCAGACTGTTATATATATTGTATCGTTCTTTTAATACAGATGCATTAATATTTAAGCAGTATACCAATGTTGTAGCTGGTTGAAGAGTTGCCACTTTAAAGGTGAAATAGATATTGATATAGATTATATAGGGCAGCGCAGTGGTGCATTGGTTAGCACTGTCGCCTCACAGCAAGAAGGTCATGGGTTCAAACCCCTGGTTGCCCCGGCTTGTCTGTGTGGAGTTTGCATGTTCTCCCCGTGGCTGTGTGGATTCTCTCTGGGTGTTCCGGCTTCCTCCCACCATCCCAAGACATGCAGGTTAGGTTAATTGGTGTCTTTAAAATTGTCCTTAGGTGTGAGTGTGACTGATTGTTTGTGGCCCTGTGATGGACTGGCGACCTGTCCAGGGTGCCCGATGTAACTGGGATTGGCTCCAGCCTCCCGTGACCGTATATATAGTTGGGTGGTTTAATCCACAACAATATATCATGGCATAAACTGATCTAAACTAAAGTCTTAATCTAAAGTACAAATATCTTGTAGGCCTACTTGGGTATTAAATAAATGTACTTACTTTGTGTGTGTGTGTGTGCTAATTCAGTCTTTCAAGAGGCCCCAAGCAGCACAGGGGCCTTCTGACCAATGAGGTGACTGCACTCAGACGCACTGGGCTGAGTTTCCTGATGTAAGGTGATCTTGTCAAAGGTCGCTGAACTTGCAGCACTGGCCGCAAATTCACAAGTGCAAATCCACAACTGTTGTTTATTTTCCAGCCATTTGCCTGCCTTAAGCTCTCCCAAACAGCCGCAGCATTCAGTGCGTCAGCCTGCTGACGTGGGACTGACACTTGAAGTAGACTGTTCAATTCAGAAACCTCTTCAATGATCTCTGTGTGGTTTGAATCATTTCTGACTATCAGTGTAGGAATCACCAGCTTCACTAGCTAAACCATGTCCCAAAGCCTTAACAGATGGGGCTGTGATGTCCACACACACCCTCTGTGAGTGATGTGTCATGACACCGCAAACAAGATGAGTTAGCCCGACGCTGAACGCGCATCCAATTTATTCATATTCATCATCATCATTCTTTCTCCCAGAGAAACTTTTGTTGTTTTGAACTGCTGATAGTGAACGCATATTTTGTTCATCTCTGGCGTTCTCTGAGTCCTACAGTGCACTGTGGTATTTGTGATGAATTTAATAGCATACAGTAGGCTACATGACGCTTCTTGGGTGGCAGTACCAGGGACGATTAAAGAACATCACTCTCAGTGGGAAGACACTGCCACCCAGTGGGCAAAAGTCTGCGCAAGCTTTTACTGCTGACTTTGATGAAACTGAAGGAACAACTACTGTTTCGCTGCGAAATATTTGATTCAGATATCTAATAAGGTAGAGCTTTATGTTCTGTCGTTACATACTGATCTACTTACTGCAGCTATACACTGTAAAACAGTTTGTTTGGTAACACCTAATTTAGTAAAATATTTATTCCTGTATAATAATTAATGGAATACACTGAAGTACATAAAAAAAAACTATGTGTAATATTGTAATTCAAAGCTCCCTTTACATGAACAATAGTAATCCTATATTTGCTGTAAAAATGCATACAAACTTATGTTTTTAAATAAGAAAACCAGATATGTTTTAAAGGTAAAGGTAGGTTTAAAAATGATTGGAGATTGGAGACATTTTGTATTGCATTGCAGATAGACATTTTCATATCTTTAAAAGTTCAGTTAGTCTTCATTATGTGTGTACATTTTATCAATGTACAATATCAATGCTCTGGTAGCTGCAGTACTTAAATGTAAGCATGCACATTTAATGCCAGTTTTAACAATAGACTGTAGCCTGCTGTGGTATTGATTTGCCTGATAATGTCAATGACTAGCATCAGTAAATGTCATTGACTGAGGGTAACCATATATGCACTGTTCTGTGCACCACATTTATGTTCCTGAAGAGGATTGTACTAATACGATGCCAAGGGGTTTATTTATTTTGTGATATTGGGACATAACACTACTAACTGCTAACACATAACAATGTTAATTTTAGTACAAGATCTAATAATAGTTATAAAAAGTTTTGGCAGCAGTTGGGTTGCTGTCAAAAAGTTCTCACAGAGCTTAGACTCTCTCCAGAATTTTTCTTTACTGGAGTGACCTCTTGTGGAAGAACTCAATAATTGCATGCATTTGTAAGCACATCCATACACACAGTGTGTAAGATCAGGTATAGGGGTGCAGTGCAGAATGTTTGTGGTAGTAATCATCATCATTCTAAACAATATATCCAGTACATGGGTACATTTTTCTCATGTTGCCTGCTGATAATGACAGCATTACCCCACATTTTTGAAAGCAAATAAAGAAGAGATCCAGTTCCAATTCAGATGACACTCCATCAGCCATCAGAGCACTAACTTTGTCTTCATTTGCTGCAGATATTTGCTCTGTTGATCATCATGTCATACTGCCATGTAAAGAGCTAGACCTACAGTGAGAAAATATTTTCTATTTCCCATCCCCTTCCACTCCACCTCTTTCTCTCATGCAATTGCACACGCAACATAATAGCAATCATGTTGTTTGATCAATCAAAAAATTGGCAAGATTATATCAAGGAACTTGAATCATTTTTATAAACTTTGTAAAGGTAGTGCAAACTTTGATAATAGGCTCATGAGACACACTGCTCAGTACACATTGTGTGGAGTTCTCATTTTCAACTCCAGAAACCTGTTCTGTTGTCTGGTTACCAAGCTTGCCTTATCTTACAAAGGCACATGGGAACACAACTGTAGTATCATTTACTGCAACCTCCCTCCTCACTACAAGCAGCTTCACCAGACAGATGGTTATCACTCTTAAAATATCTGATTTAATTTAATTTAACTAATATATTTTAAGTCTGTGTGGATTTCATTTAATTTAACTAATATATTTTAAGTCTATGTGGATTTCATTTAATTTAACTAATATATTTTAAGTCTGTGTGGATTTGATATATGTACTGCATAAAATCACTAGTTTTACCCACATATGGTTGTGATTTATGACATTTTGCCTTCTTATTCATGACTCGTGCTGAATATCATTTCATCTGTACCATAAAAAATCTGTTCTGAGTGATATGAATCTGAGCTGCTTTCATTACTGTGTACATGCATATTAAATTATTCCTCTACATGTTTGATGGATGTAAAACATCCCTACTATTCACATCTATTTATTGTTTTAATACAACTACAAACAGTGCTAGCTTTATTTTGGAATGGAAGTTTTTTGTTTTCTTATGTATTAAGTATTCCAAATACATTTTAGTATTTTTCCCCACATCGGACCACCACTCCCCCATGTCACAGCCTTTGTGAAGAGACAAAACCTGGCTGAAATGTAATACCCATTATTCCAGGTCTGGTCTATTGTGTATTGTTTAAAACTGGGGCTTTATAATGTTTCTTCCCAGAATCACCTTCTCCGGTGCTGCATGTGTCTCTCTACTAACTATGACAAAGAGGACAACTTATTTTGGGGCACTGCAGTTTAAAAGGTGGACCATAGTGGTTTGCTTGTTTTTCTTCCTGGTTCGCGGAACAGTTTTTGTTGGTAAGCAATTAACACTTTTAAATAAAGGATTATCTAAAAAAGAAAAAAGAAAAAGCAATTGTAAAACCATTCTAAACTTTTGTTTTGTTGTTTAACAGCACAGCGTGCCACACTGACATGTTTTGATAAGAGTTTCTAAAAGTGTCATAATGATCATAAAGAGAAAATCCATCCAAAAATACTCGACAGCCATTTGTTTTTGTATGTATTTTGGAGTCAAACAAGACAAGTTGTGTTTTGCGAGAGGGAGCACAGTGGCAGTTATCAGCATATCCCAATTACTGCCAAAAATTTTGCTATCTATGGCCAAACCCAGCCTTGACTGATGTGGAACATGGTAACATTAGTATTAGTTAGTATTAGGAGATATTCCAACTTAAATTTCACCAAACAAAATGTCTCAGGTTCTTGGTGGGAGTCTGGACCGTTGAGAGGAGCTGCCTCATTCGAGGATCAACCGCTCCTGCAGCATTCCTTCACTCCAGGTTAGCAGTGTGTGTACTTGCCTGAAGCGGAAACTAGGCCAATTAACACTAGTGTATTCCATTAGCACATATACAAATTCACATTTTATCTGTATTAAAACCGAAAGATCACATTTAATTGTCCTGTCTGTTTCTGATGTACCCACAGTCTTACCAGTGCAACTGCAGATGCCACAGGACACCAACATGACTGAAGTCAATATCAGAAGAAGAAGAAGCTCTTCCTCCGCTGACATTGAAGACTCTGTTTTGCCTCCAAAGATTCTGACTGCCTCTCATCTTTCCTCTCTCAGAGATCTGGTGTCAGACAAGAAGATCACAGGTTGTGCAATTTTACCTCCTCTCTCAACTCAAAGCAGCATGATGAAATCATAAAATGCCATCTGTTTCCTGAAGATGACTTAACCTAGTACTTTTAGCAGATATGTTTTGTTGTTTGTTTCACTCTGCTCTAGTGTCAGATAAATACAGAGCAAAATCATCTGCAATATTTAGCATTTAAAAAAGGCAAGCCTAAGCTAGTGTTTGTGTCCATTATTTTTGTTAATTTAAACTGTCAATTAGTTGTATTAAAAAAAATAGCATTCCCCTATTAAGGTAAGACACTGAGTAGCAGCTTTCCTATAGAATCATAGGACAGTTTTTGAAAATCATTTTAGCAGACTCTGGTATAGTTCACAACCTTCCTGCCATATCCACCCAATGAGTTGTTGGAAAGTGAACAATAAATGTGTTTATGAAGGCTGATAGACCAACTGTTGCTGTTTGTGTGATTTTGAGGTGACATTTGATGACACACTGAGTCAAGAGCACTGTTACTCTCAACTCTACAGGCCAAAACACTGGAAAGCTGCTGGAAAGCCCTTGGTGGTAGGGACAAAGGTTTCAACCACAAGATGGCAGCAAAATAAAGAATTTTTAGCTTGTGTGCTGTTTAACAAAAATCTGATTATGTTTTTGCAAAATTACCGAAAGTATTCAGTGTTTCCCATGAGGTTGTATTGTCTGTGTAAGTGGGAAAGCCTCAACTTTTAGCTTTTAGATTAGGCCTACCTCCCATCTTCATACTATATTTGCTCTGTCTACACAGGCGGATCGTAAACAGAAAAAGCAAAGAAAAAGTTGTTGGGTGAAGTGAATTAAAAAAACTAAGAGGAGAAATGTTGTTGAACAGGTACAGTAACTTTGAAAATAGCACCTGTGGCCATACGGAAGAGAGAAGACAGAAGCAGGAAACATGAAAACAGTAGGCCTATTCTGCCATTAAAAGGTTTACCACAGCTGCCCACTTGAATCAGTCCATCACGAGACACGAAAACCTTTATTAAAACCAGTGAAATTATGTTGTGTGTTTCTTTTATTGCATTTTAATGAGTAATTCTTAAAATAAAATACATCGTGTTGCTGTGTGTATAAAATGTGGTCTGACTTAGTTAAATAGTTCATTTATTTACAAACATATTATTACAAAAATCAATTAGATGATTAGATTAGATGATATCTGATATTTTAAAAAAGATCAAACTCGCTCATATCAGTCTGTCCAGTTTAACCCAGAGTGCAACAATTATTCCGCCCAGGTCTGATTGCAAACAGTTGTTTGAGTCATTTCTGCAACAATGATGGCACCTGCAAACCTCTAGGAACCATTTCAGTTGATCAAAGATAATGATGACAGCGAGGCCTTTATATTTTTACTATCATGCAATTCATTTGAGAACTCTTTTTTTTTTTTTTGCAGTTCGCTTAGGTCTCTGTGTCTCTCTCATTGGTCCAAGTGAGCTTCTTGACCCTCAGCTCCTCCTCTCCCTGAACAAAGAGGTCAGTAGCTTAACCAACACACCTAAACAATAACAGATGGAGCAAGTGCATGGAGATACTGTTTGAAGAAAAGCCAAACAACAAACACACCACCCAACTTATCAGTGTTGAGCTAGTCTAAAGGTCAAAGACCAGAATTGGCTTTGATCAGACTTTACGGTTTATCATTTATTCATCAGCAAACAATCAGGCAAACCCACAGACTCAGTAGCTGACGTTATCTAATTTGTATTTCAATTCCTGAACTCAGTGGAATTTCAGATTGACAGCACTTTTTAATTAAAGAACATGCATGAGTGGATTAAAGGATTAGAGGCTCAAGAACTCAACAGACTGCTGATGTAGTGGGTGGGGGGGTTTAAGGGTGAAAAGCATTTTTGATCTTATAAAGAAGTTAAGTGTTTCTGAAGCTATTATAACAATTATGCAGCAAAGGTAGGTCTCATGTTGACGTTGCTGCTTAGGACTGTCCTCTCTTTGTTTCTTCTTTTCTTTGAGAAGCCAGGAATCTACAACATCGGAGCGAAAGCAGGACTCTTTTCGATGAAAATAGTGGGAATAAAGAGAGTCACCTCCGCACCCTGATTTCATAATCCACAGTCCACCCCAGGATCTGGATTTGGATTATTTATGCGAAATTCATAACTATTCTCTGTCTTCCTGAAACCCATGTTGCTATTGTTATTTGATATTGTTCATCATCATGTTTATCATCATTAAAGATTAACTTCTAGTGATATTATGTTCACGAACGAGCACATTCTTTTTAGCAGCTTTTGATACAAACAAAGGGGACCAAGTCATACTTGGTGAGAGCTTTTGTTGTGCCAAAATTTCACTGCCTGACCTAAATCGACTCACTTTTAAGTTAATACTGTACCTGTAATATTACCAGTCACAAACTGCAACTCACAGCAGGATAGGACAGTGGGTCCACTTGATTACTATCTCGTGTATGTTGGTGTCCTCTCATCAGCTTAGCAGAGTTAAAATGTTTCCTTATGTTGCAGTTTTCTTTCTTAGTCACTTTGGTACGTTTCACAAATTATCCTTATTATTTGCAAAACAGTAAGTGCATTTCTCGAAATTGATCATATAAACAGCATCACACAGTGGATTACCAGCAAACCTGCTCAAAATCCTTAGTCTATCACTCAAAAGTAAATATTCAACATAATGTCAACATTAGATATGTAAACAAACAACAATGATTGTATGCCTCTGTAAGGGTATGATTAAGACAGATAACCAGTATAATACATTGTGATCAACATGACATAAGCAATAAATAATGTTGGAAACGGCAGACATCATCATTTGCATAACTGTGTCAAAGCATTTGCAATTTGTTCAAAAGAATTTGACATAGCTTTTATGATGCAGCACAAGTGACTAGATGATGTGGAGGTTGAGCAAGTAGGCCAGTTTTTTAGAATTTCATTTCTGATCTGAGAAATGTAGCCTACCTAAGCCACTGAGAAAAACGTAGGTATTGCTTGAATTGCATTAAAGAAACACATTTCATACAGATTTCATTCACTGACAAAGCAGAGATTTGTATGGACGATCACTTTTTGGCACGACATCGGCTTTCTTCAATGAGCCATAATTCTCATCACGTCGTATACCACGCCTGTGTTTTATGCGGCCCCTGTCCGTTCGCTCCGCCCACCAAACTGACCAGCCAATCGAAATACACTCTGAGTCTTCATCCCCACCCTCTCTAGTGGTGCCCCTGGTGACCGTGAGGAAGTTTTTTTTCTCCATGTCACCGGTCAGAAGGTGGTAGTGAATGGCTTGACCGCTCATTGTAACTAAGGAGGATCCGCGCAGCCGCAATTGGGCAAGGATGGCAGACCCGGCCTCAACGGAGGACACGCTGCCCGAGGAGGAGAAGGAGTTTGAGGGGATCATAGCTTTGATCGGAGGTAAAGAGAGGATTTATGTGGTGAGCGATGCATGTGAAAGTAAGGACGTGGACGGGGGCGATGCTGGAATATTGCAGGAGTTCGTCCGTGACATGTTTCCTGACAGCCTGGCGAACAGTAACGGACATTATTACCACTCCTCTCCTCCAAGCAGCCACGGTGATACTGCAAGTGCAACGGCGAGGCCCATGGATTTAGATTTGAGCGCTTGTCCGATGGGAACCGACAGGGAGAACGAAAAGGAGAAGCAGCCGTCGCGCATTGGGAACGTTCAGAGAACAGCAACGAGGAGGGCAAACATTTACAGCCTAAAGCGAACCATAGACTCTCCTATCATCATTTTCATCTTCAGACAGACTTTTCTAAGCAAAAATTCCAACGAACTGTGCCTTAAAGCGATACTGAAGGACGTAAAGGCACGTACGAAACGTGCCAGGATCGCCCGACCAGCTCTGATTGGATTAATACGCACCAGACAGGAGAGTGCCGAGACGCGTCAGTGTGCGCAACTCCTGGAGCGACTCATCCGGTCAGTGTTCCACAAACATTCACCGGAGACAATATGGGTCGGCTGTTTCATCCCGAAGACAGAAGACAAAATGCTGAGCATCAAGAAAAACGCCTGCAAAGTTATATACTCATCTCAAACAGCAGGTGTACATACACTGTCCATGTTCTTTTAAGTACACTGAACAAAATTATAAACGCAACACTTTTGTTTTTGCCCCCATTCATCATACACTGAACTCAAAGATCTAAGACTTTCTCTATGTATAGAAAATGCCTATTTCTCTCAAATATTGTTCACAAATCTGTCAAAATCTGTGTTAGTGAGCACTTCTCCTTTGCCGAGATAATCCATCCACCTCACAGGTGTGGCATATTAAGATGCTGATCAGACAGCATGGGTATTGCACAGGTGTGCCTTTGGCTGGCAACAATAAAAGGCCACTCGAAAATGTGTTCAGTGTAGTTGCTCAGGTATCAATCCGCAGTAAACATTATTTGCTGTTTAGTTGTTTGGCATAATGTCAACTGAAGAAAATGAAGGTTTTTTTTTCTTCTGTTTGCTCAAGCACAGGTCAGCAAGGCAGATGCATGTCAACATGAAGTTTGAACCCTGGTGTGTTTAACCAGGGCACCATGCAGATTTGATGTTGCATAAAATATTAGATTGCCAAAATGAAAAACTTTTGAGATGCAGATATCACATAAACCTACAACTCATCTAGACTACTTAATTATTACTGGTAGGAAAGTAGTGATGCCTTATCAAATCATATAAGTTCACCATAAAGATATTGATAGCATGGTATAATTTACTTATAATAAGATCATTGTAAACTCACTAATGAGCACATCACAGTGTAAGTTCCTGCTTGAATATTCACTCGTGATCTGTGTTCGTGTAGGTCAATCTATGACATTCACAAGACCACACATTTTTCTTCCCAGACATGGCTGCAAAGGCGCGGGAACAAAAGGAGCATTCACAAAACATTCAGGCCCTTAGATAAGCTGCCAAATTGCTAAACGCTTGTTATTGCCTTTCAGATAATACCAGGGATAGAGGGAACCCGCTTTTCTGGCCATTCCAATGTTTGTTCTGGCCTCAGAGAAGAGGAGCCAGAGGCCAGGCCAACAACTCCTCAACCAGCAGGCAAAGAGGTAGCAGCATTGTCCCAACGTTTATTTTGACTAAGCTGCAAAGGCATTTCCATTCCCACAGGATTGTTTTCTTATTGTTTTCATTCATTCCATATACCAATGTAGTCCTGTTCAGGGTTTTCAGGGGACTAGAGCCTAACCCAGAATGCACTACATGGGCAACATACATGGATACATGCCAGTTTGTCAAATGGCCAGACGTACAACATACACACAAAGACATTCACATGTTCACTCTTAATGGGCTTCTCTTTGGATCAGATGTCATGCAGTGATCAACAGTCACATAGGAAGAAAAATCTGTAGTAGAAGAAGCAGAGGAGACCAGTTTAACCTCAAAATACCAGAATGCAGTGAGGACACTAAATATATAACATTAAACCATAAATTACTTTTCCCCCCCAGAAGTTTATGCAATATTTTGCTCTTACTACTTACACAGTCTGTCCATCTTCAAGAGGCAACATACAATTGGAAAATTCCCAAACTTTAACTCAGGAAATTCAGGGAATCGCTGACTGCAGTTGAAGCAGATAAGGCAGGTTAAAATAAAAATGGATACAACAAATAGTAAATTGATACTCTGACAACAAAACATTTCTGGAATACAATGGCTATCAGATTGATCCTGCATATGACAGTGTTATTATATGATAATGTGAAATTGTTTATTTAGCCATGACATACGCTTTGTTTCAACATTTTGCACTATGCAGAAAGATGCTACATCATATTAATTTCATAAATCTCAATTGCACAGTAGGTAACAAAGTGCTGGGTTTTTTTCAGGTGACACTGGTTGTGTTGAGGAAAGCATCCCTCTGAAAATCAATTCGATGTCTGCTGGACCTCCTGTTGAATCAGCTGGTGGAGACAGCTGATGTCAAGACACATAATACACTGTTGGCTGGAGGCATCGAGACAGTCCTGTTTTTACTGTGAAGACAAAGGTTGACCTCATAGTTCTACGGAGCCTTACCACACGTTACAGTGATTCTTCATGGTGCTCACTATTCCCACTGCTGAGCAAACATAATTGTCATGAAGCGATATGTTGCTAATTGGTCACATCTGTTGCTATATTTACACATTGTGATGTACAATAGTCACAAAGGGATTTTCTGTTTATGTCTGGGGCTGATTCAAGTAACTATTAATCAGTTAGTCAAAAGAACTAGGCTCTATTACATCATTTAACAATTTGTTTTCCTGAACTTAGACAGAGATGTGTCTGTTATTTTAATACATGTTCAGTACTGCAGTAAGGCTTTATGAGAACGTTTTCAGCAAAAAGTACTCTTTTTACATGATGCTTATAGTGAAATGGTACAGGGCTAGATTATCAACCGGCATCATTGTGTGCCACCTGGTTTGTGCTTATTTGAATTACAATTTATTTGAGAATATTCATCACCAAAGCATAACATCAACTGACTCAGTAAGATCCTTAAGCTTCATTAATATGGGCTCAGTATCTTATTATTCCAGCCATGGTCAAGCAATGTGAATAATCTTTTTTTTTTCAATTTCATGTGGAATTGCGTGCCTTAGATGAGCGCTATTGACAATCACATTAACAGGAACAATGGATGAAATTACCTTTTACGTATTTATGTAGGATACTGGTCTGTACATTTATATAAATATGCAAATAAACACGTTTAAGCTTGTGTGAGTGTTCGGCTCTTGAAAATGACTATTCATTGACTATTAGGCTATACTTTAAAAGACTCAAGATAGGATATTGGGAGATCTGATCGGCAACAGGTTATAAATCCCTTAATCAACATGATACTCTTTAGAACAATATTTACTTATATTACTGGCACCCTGAGCCATATTGTACCTTGAATTTCATGAACCTCCCATAGTAACCTTCTTCTTCTTTTGGCTTTCCGTCAGACTAGATGCCTTACGGCATATTGCTGCCTCTCACCGTTCAGTCTCAGTATCGTTTTATGGCATCACCATTCTCAGAGAGGTAATCCTGTTGCAGATATAAAGTCCATGACTGCTTCCACTATCCTCGATTGGTTCTCATGAGGATTCAAAATGTCTCTCAATGTCACTGTCAGCGTTCCAGCTCCTGATAGTGCAGACTATAGTTGTTCTCTTTGCCTTTTGTACTGTTGACATTCTATAAACACATGTTTAACAGTCTGTTGTTGATTGCAGGTTCTACAGAGTCCATCCTCATGTTTGCCCATCTTTGCCAGATCCCCCTTCCTCTCAGAGTTTTTAACACTGAAGCCGAATCTGAGCATAATACTGCTCTCCTTGGTTGAACTTCCTCCACCCACTGTAGTGCCCATATAATAGCTAGAAGTTCTGTTGTATATACAGATACCCCCTCAGACAGTCGCTTGAGCTTTACAATTTCATATTGTGGGATATAAAAAGTCCATTACAGTTGTCCATTACACTGAAGTCTATTTCTGGTATGGGCAGCATCCACAGTGGTACAATTGACCAGTGAACTTGCGGGGCCACCCCTACTTCCTTCAGTCCCAGCTTCTCCACCTTTTTACTGATATTAAGTGTAAAACATTCCTTCCTCCTTTTCCCTGACTCCCACTCCCATGCATTAAGTAGTACTGTTTTTGTAGGGTGTTCTCCTTTATGTGCCCATAACTTAACAATATACTGCATTGCCATTTCCCCCATCTCTACCAGTAAAGCCGGGACTGGAGTTGTATGAAGGGCCCCGCAACATAGTCTCAGTGCCTTAGCCTGTATTACTTCCAGCCTTTTTAAATGTGTTTCAGGTGCTGTCCCATAACATACACAACCATAATCCGGTCTAGACCTTACCATTGCCCTGTAGATCATTAGTTGAGTATCTCTGCCTGCACCCCATGCACTACCTGAGAGGGAACGCATTACATTTATCACTTTTTCACACTTATTTACTACATTATTTATCTGCTTTTTCCATGTTAGCTTCTAATCGAAGTGCACACCCAAGAATTTGAACTCTTTTACCTCTCAATTGCTTGTTCATATTACCAAATATTATGTACTTTGACTTATCTACTGAGATCTTAAATCCCCACTTTTCACCCCAACTAGTTACCTTGTTCAGTGCTACCTGCATTCGCTCAGTTATTTGTTTGATATTCCTGCCCCTTTTCCAGATGGCCCCATCACCTGCAAACAGAGATTTTCCAAAATTATTCCCAATTCCTTCAAATATATCATTTATCATAATGTTGAAAAGGACTAGACTTATTACACTTCTCTGAAGTGTTCCATTATCAATACCTGTGCCATCTGAAAATGCATTTGCAACCCTAACTTGAATGCTCCTGCCCTTCAAGAAATCTTGTATACTGTTAAGCAACCGCCCTCTGACTCAAGCCTCATAAAGTTTTATGACAAGCCCCTCCTTCCACAGCATGTCATACGCCTTTTCAATATCAAGAAAACCCGCCATTAATACTATTTTATTCACCATTGCTTTCTTAATATCACTTTCAAGGAAAATTACAGCATCCATGGTACTTCTCCCTCTCCGGAAGCCACTTTGTACTGTTGTAAACCATCACTTCTTCTCTAATTTATAAACCAATCTGTCTGTGACCATCCTTTCCATTATTTTACAGAGGACTGATGTCAGTGAAATCGCACAGGAACCTCGTTTGCTACGTAAACTACATACTACATACATAGACAGAGAAGCAAAAAACGGATTCACGATAGGCCACCTTTAGAAAAGCCGGTCAATATATTGGACACTTCTATTACTGTATTTTCATAATCTATTTTAAATGCTATTAAAACTCGTGAGATTATATACTAAATAATTAAGAACCAAAGAATTGATCCCAACTACGAGGATACAATGGATAATACTACATATCTGTGTGTTTTAATCAGGCTTAGTAGAAGCCAGCCAAGCCGGAGGTCCTTTTGAAGGGGACTTGCGGTATTGGACAAAAAGAAGTTAGCAGCGGCTGCTTTTGGTTCCATTGCTGTGCATTTTCAGATACTACAACTCTTTTATTCTCTTTATCGCCCCCCAAAAACACACGGAACTCCATCGTCGAACCAGGATCGAGGGGCTGAGGAGGGAATAAAGAGCCAATCATGATAACATCTGCCGGTAAGTTGTAGAAAGTGTTCTTATTTTGCTAGCCGACAGTTTAGCTATCGGCCATTGATTTAGCTGAGTCACACAGCTAATGTAGCAGTTATCTGTCAGCTGTTAACCGGTGATAGATAATAAATCTACCAAAATACTTTTCAGGAAGGAAGATCTCTTTGCACTGTGCCTTTGGTATAACTAGGAAACTATTTCATTCAAAATGTAGGATTTCGAAATAAGTTAATGTAAGGTTAATGAGGACAGTCTTGTAAGTTAATCCTCAGTAAGTGAACTTACATTGTACATGATTCTGTGATAATAAGCTGGTTAATTTCATGTTTATATAAACACAGGAATGTTTTTCATGTTGGAAATCATTCCCAAAGAAACACGTATTAAAATTAGTACATCATTTATCTTCTTTCGGTTCTTACTGCATCCTACTGTCAGTGTGGTGTCTGTCAGGTTCAGATTTAACTATTGAACCTGTCATTTCTGCTACATTACAATATGTTTTTGACATCTGAATTTCCTATCAGTTGTGGAGTTTGCGGGTGTTTCAGTAAATCGACTATAGGTGGTGTCCTAGGATTTGAGGATTCACATATTAATATTTTAATGTTTTTTTGAATGGGTAAACTTCTATGGAATCTAATGTCTGTTTAAGAAATTATAGACACATACTGTATTTGAATATGTAAGGGGAGTAGTAACTTAAACCCTCATATGTTATGTGTAACATATAGGGTAAGGCTGCACAATTAATCAAAATATATTATCAAATTTACAATAAGGCCAAGTGCAATATCCAAATCTCAGAAGCTGCAATCTTTTGATGAAGGCAAAATGTGCGACAAGACAACATTATAATATAGTGCTGCAGAGAGGTCCCGATCTACAAATCTTGTTCTCCAGATGTAAGAAAACATGTTTGTTTGGTACAGACCACAACAATGGTCATATCATCATGATTGTAATTGAGGGTTTTTTCAGTGAAAATGAAAATTGTGAGACAGAAATGATGACATGAAGTATATCGCTAATCCTAACTGTCAAGATAATTGCAATATTTTTTTTTTTTACCATATCTTGCAGCCCTGTAATATGGTAATCTTTTATAATACCCTGGACTGCATTGAAATGTAATATGTGGCTAGTTATGTTTTGCAAAAAAGTTTGGTAATTAAAGTCTGTACTTGGTTTAAAAATAAGTTATATAAACTTTATGAATCTAGCAACCACTGAATCAATTTAATTTTTCCATTATATTTTCTTTTCAGCTGGAATTATTTCACTCCTTGATGAGGAGGAGCCACAGCTCAAGGTAAGGATGAATTAATGTAATGTCAAACGGCTTTCAGAAGCTCACAAGTTTTAGGACACTCGCATACAATATTTATTGATCTGTCTGACATCCATTTGCTTTCATTGGTTTGACATCCAGTGCATGATGGGTCATCATGGGATTTTATAATCATGGTTGTAGTGCTAATTTTACAGCTTTCAAATATAATACTTGAGTAATGACAACACTGAAGTTCAAGCTTGATACGGACTGCACCTTCATGGCCCCAAACTGTGGAAGATATTGATGGTGAAGGTGTGACAAAGGCTAATGCCGAAATGGTATGTAAATTACGTGTAACATCTGTTTCACTTGCAGGAGTTTGCTCTTCACAAGCTAGACTCCATTGTGAATGACTTCTGGGCTGAAATTTCAGGATCAGTAGATAAAATGTAAGTACTATTGATTTTAATATCTGCCATAAGGATGTTACATTAGGTAACTTAAGCTCCTAGTTTTATTCTTTATTTGCAGTAGAGAGAAACATTCACTTTAACTTGAAGGTGCGTGACTATCTCTCCTGCCTTACAAGTGGTGACAAATTCAAGACAGCGCTGACACACTAGATTCAGATGAAATGTAGCGTCAGTGCAGTGTGACAGAGAAAATATCAGATTTTATAATTTACATTCAATAGTGATCACTTGTGAGTCTACATTTTCAGCATTTCGTAACCAATCTGTCTCCTCACAGCGAGGTCCTGTATGAGGATGAGACGTTTAGGAGCAGAGCGTTTGCAGCCCTGGTGGCCTCTAAGGTTTTCTACCACCTGGGAGCCTTTGAGGAATCACTGAACTATGCTCTTGGAGCTGGAGATCTCTTCAATGTCACAGATGACTCAGAATATGTGGAGACCATCATTGGTGAGTGATCAGACAAAACACACATGGCCTCATTTACCTGACTACCTGCTTCTTTAGTGACCATTAGTGTGAAATAAATAAGTTAAATGGAAACACACTTCTTACCTCCAGTTTACAATCCTACAAGGGCTTTCTGGTGGAGAAAGCCAATGAAATAAGACATTGACTTGAATTCAGAAGTGAAATGGAGACCCTCTTTCTATCCCCTTTTTGTGTCTGCTGCTAGCCAAATGCATTGACCACTACACCAAGCTGCGGGTGGAGAATGCCGAGCTACCAGAAGACGAGGAGAAGAAAAGCATTGACCCCCGCCTTGAGGGCATTGTCAACAAGATGTTCCTGCGTTGCCTAGATGACCACAAGTACAAGCAGGCCATTGGCATCGCCCTGGAGACAAGGCGACTTGACATGTTTGAGAAGACCGTCTTAGAATCGGTCAGCCACTATTGTCATTTCTAGCTGACCTGAAATTAAATTTTTATGATATCTATTGCTAGCTTTTATAAAACCACAATAAGAGTCTAGCATACTTTGCATAATAATGCCCCTAAACATTCACAGGGTTTAGAAGAATCACTATTATATATCATATATTATATATCACTATTTTTAAAAAAAAAAAGTAAATGTGTGTGCTGGTGACACTGACTAATTTCACAGTACATAACTAGTACAGTCCAGATTTTGATTACTGCTTTATTATTATTATTTTGTCCTTGTCACAAAATATGTTAAGTCTTTTTTTCTTTATCCTCATGCAGAATGATGTGAGTGGCCTCCTTGCCTACAGCCTGAAGGTGTGCATGTCCCTGATGCAGAATAAAAAGTTCCGCAATGAGGTGCTACGGGTGCTGGTCAAGCTCTACATGAACTTGGAGAAACCTGATTTCATCAATGTTTGTCAGGTAACAATCAGATCCTTAAAAACACTATATGCATCATCTTCCTGGCCGACCTGGGTCTATGCAATGAATACATGTCCTTCTTTTGACAGATTGGTTCTAATATCTTCTGTTGAGTCACTATTTAGTATAATAGTTTTGATTGAGTTTAAGTTCTCTCCAACACAAATCCTGATTTGTAAGAGTACTTTTAGGAAACATTCTCTTTGCGTTCATGAAGTTATAATAATGAATATTGATTATTTTTGAACCAGTTGTTCAGCCATAATTTGTCTGTGAATTTTATTTTTGATGATTCTTTTACACTTTGTAATTTTATAATTATATAATTCTGTGACCACTTGCAGTGTTTAAAGATTTGGAGTTCGATTCTGCTGTGGTAAACACTTTATTAGCTACACCTAGTTGAAACCAATGCAGTCTAATACAACAGTCCTGCAATAAATCCTTCCTTCATGAAGGTTATAATGTTCAGTTGTTGTTTTTAACTATTTTAGAGAAGTGTTTATTCAACTTCATGTTCATTATGGAGGCTGCTGTTTTGTGGTGCTGTTGAACTGTATTGTTATACTGACAGGTGTTTTCTATTATTTTGTCCTCCCCACTTATATCAGTGGGTTTAGGCTAAAGGATAGAAACACTTGTATGAACTCAACTGAAAAGTCAAAGTTAGAACCTAAAGTCCCTCTTCAATCACTTTTTCTCTTCACCTCTCTAGTGCCTGATATTCCTGGACGACCCGCAGGCTGTGAGCGACATCCTGGAGAAACTAGTGAAGGAGGACAACCTGCTGATGGCCTATCAGATCTGCTTTGACCTGTATGAGAGCGCCAGCCAGCAGTTCCTCTCCTCTGTCATCCAGAACTTGCGGACCGTTGGAACACCTATCCCTGCAGTCCCCGGCTCTACAAATATAGGCACTGTGCCCACATCAGACAAAGACAGGTGGGAAGAGAACAAGGACCCACTAATACCTAGGCTGAAGCATGGTGGCTTGTTCATGTTCACAAAGGCTTATGAAATTTTCACTGACGGTTCTGATCTATTTTCTATAACTACAAATACCACTGTCACAGGTGCTCCAATAATACCTTTCGTACCAGTAGAGGTGAAGTGAAATGTTCATGCTGGTGCCAGTCTAAACCTGAAAAAATAATTTGGATCATTTATGTGTACATACAGATTCGGATGATGTCGGTGCTGATCTGTGCATCACTACTATTAAGTAGAGTGAATATATGAGACACCTGGGGATGCTAACAGAAACTGTACATAGACTTGAGTCATCGAGTTAGTAACTTGTACAGAAACGTAACATTGTTGAAAGTTGTTTTTTTGTGTCTGTTGCAGTGATGCAATGGAGACAGATGACAAGGCTGGTAGCTCCCCTGCTGGAAAGCCAGCAGAAACAGTAAGCTCTTTTGGATTGTTTTGTACTTAAGCATTTTTGTGATACAAGGTGCCCTGTCATTTTCTAAAGAAAGCAATTTTTTATTTGGTCGACTAATCATCATATTGCTTCCTTTTTTTTTTTTTTTTTTTTTTTATTAGAAAGATGAGCCCAAAGACCAGAACGCCAAGATGATTAAAATCCTTAGCGGGGAGATGGCCATTGAGCTGCACTTACAGTTTCTAATCCGAAATAACAACACAGATTTAATGATTCTCAAAAACACAAAGGTAATGTAGACTCGCAACAAGATGAATGGCTTAAAGAGAGAAGAAGTGAATATAATATTGTTTACATGGTCAGATGAACTGCAGATTGTGCAGATTCCCTGAATTTGCTGTTACAGCTTCCTCCTGAGCCTTTTCCCCCCTCCATTACTCCAGGATGCAGTCCGAAATTCGGTGTGCCACACAGCCACAGTAATAGCCAACTCTTTCATGCATACAGGAACCACAAGTGATCAGTTCCTCAGGTAATTGTGCTTGCCAGAACAGAAACGGATGTCTAAATGTCACTTGGAGTATATTTCTCAAAGTGTTTGTTTGACCTTGTAGAGAAAACTTGGAATGGCTTGCAAGAGCCACCAACTGGGCAAAGTTCACAGCCACAGCGAGTCTGGGCGTCATCCACAAGGTAAATTTATGTCACTAAGAAAATATCATGCAAATCAAACAATGTAACAAACTTTATTCCAGATTCATTTTTGAACATAATGTGCTGTTTTTCAGGGTCATGAGAAAGAGGCTCTCCAGTTAATGGCCACCTACTTGCCTAAAGACACCTCCCCTGGCTCTGCCTACCAGGAGGGAGGAGGCTTGTACGCTCTGGGATTGATTCATGCCAACCATGGCGGGGACATCATTGACTACCTGCTCAGTCAGCTGAAGAACGCCAGCAATGATGTGAGTTTTTTTGTGTACTTGGAATGCTGGTTCATCGTCAAATATATACTGGAATGTGACTCATAAAATGATTGCTGAAAGAAGAGAATATTCATTTATCTCTCATGGTCTGTGTTCTTCTGTTTCACAGATTGTCCGTCATGGTGGTGCCCTTGGCCTTGGTTTGGCTGCCTTGGGCACAGCCAGACAGGATGTATACGACCTCCTCAAGTCCAACCTGTACCAGGATGATGCTGTTACTGGTGTGTAGGCCTCGGACTAAATCTCAAAACAGAAAAGTTTTCTGAATTGCAGGGTGGTTAATCAGTTTTGGTCCTAACTACTCTGCTTACTAAAAATAACCTTTTTAACATAAATCATTAAAAAAATCTGGCATTAGTATTATTACTTCCTGCTTATCCTGATTCAGATAAAATTCAGACAAAACAATTGTGCTTTTGGAAGAATGTTTGTTTAAATAAACAAATATAGAAGCTGTGCGACACATGAAACCTCAAAAGTAAAAAAAAAAAAAAGCGGCAATCTGACAACACCATGTAACCTCTCAGGTGAAGCTGCAGGCCTAGCCCTTGGTCTGGTCATGCTGGGCTCCAAGTCGGCCCAGGCCATCGAGGACATGGTAGGCTATGCTCAGGAGACACAGCACGAGAAGATCTTGCGTGGTCTGGCGGTGGGAATTGCTCTTGTCATGTATGGACGCATGGAGGAGGCTGATGCCCTCATTGAAAGCCTCTGCAGAGACAAGGTAAGGCTGAAAAGGGGCGTCACGTACACCATGAGTTGTTTTTATTTTCCAGCAATGATGAAAGTTCCAGTCCTTTGTTTTAATTGCATTGGTGCAGCATGTACATAGAGTAACACAATTGTGTGAAAGATACGAGCTTGATTAATCCCTAGAGAAAAGGAAGTGGTGAGTAGTGCTGAACGATAAATTGCATTTGCGATACCATTGCGATGTGATAAAATGAGATTTTCTAATTGCAAAGGCTGCGATTACACTCTGGTCACATGACACCCAATAGTAAAACAGTCTGCAGAGGAAGCATCAACTTCGCACGGTACACTGTACCTTGACTTGTTGTACAATGGCCTTAAGCTTGACAGAAGCTGACACTACAGAAACTTCAGTGTCACACAGCGAATGAAAGTAACACCCACGGGTAACTTGGTGGTGGTGGGTGAAATCGTAACAACGGACAGGAAAAACAGAAAGACACTTGTAGTAAGGTAAGCGTATTGTGGCGACCTGCGTCACACACGGCCACCAGTCAGCTCAGGAAATATCTATGAAACGGTGTTTCAAACCAAACACACATATCCGAAAGAGGTTTAGTCTGTCTCGAGTTACAGCCGGTCCGAGGCTGCGGGGGAACTCCGGTGTTGTCGGAGAATTACTGAGCTTGTCTATTAAACACAAGAGGCGTAACTTGGTTTTATTTTCGTGGCCAACTTTTGAATTGAACCTTAAATTGAGTATTTTTTGTCTGCTTACTGGGATACAGAAAGATGGACTCCTAAGAGATTTGAACTGAGATAAGGACACATTAATTGGCGGTTAAACTGTGGGTTTTGGATTGAGCGCTTACTGTATAATACACTGTGGTGGTTTTTCTTGTGGTCTGTAGGTAGGCCGACCTGATGATATTGTATCCTATTATTAATTCCATGACTTGACCCAAATTATCTTTCTCATATTATTAAAATTTGATACTTCTTATCCACCATTTCTCATAATAATAATAATAATTCATGCAATTCCTGCATCACCTAATTGCATCACTGGTCTGGCCTACAGGAAAGAACAGTGTATGTTTAATCTAGCTAATATTGTGTTGGTCATACTGTACACTGATTTACAGCTTGTCCATTTTGAATAATACAGAAGGTAAAGAGCTTAAAAATTAATTGCATATTAAATCGCTATCACAATATTGGTAAAAAAAATTGCAATTAAATTATTTTCCAAAATCGTTCAGCCCTAGTGGTGATGGCATAAGAAAACAATTTCAGTGTGTCTTACTAGGTCATTGCACTCTATAAACCTTGGAGGTATAACGTGCAGTTCCAATGTTTGAGTCCTGTATGTCATCATACAACCCCAGGTTGTGTGTATTTAATGTACAACATAAGACTCCTCCTGGCACAGAGTGCAAAGTAAGAGTCTCAAGGCGTGGGAGATGATGATTGTTGATCATAGTTGTGTAACCAGACACAAAGTCTTAAAGCTCTGCTTTCTTTTACTGTCTATGATAGGACCCCATCCTGCGGCGCTCTGGTATGTACACGGTGGGCATGGCCTACTGCGGCTCTGGTAACAACAAAGCCATCCGACGCCTGCTACATGTCGCTGTGAGTGTTTCCTGTTTGGCCCTCTTTACAACACACTTATTTCACTAAGACAGGTATATCATACTGGCAGCGAAGCAGATGACAATGGATAGGGCTGCACATCTGCGGCTGGTGTCATAATTTAAAATGGTTTATTGCTATGTTTAAATACTTCATTCTGCTTTTTATTGTGTGTAATATTTGTCCGTGCTTAAATCATAAGACTCTTATTCCGTTTTAACATGTCACATTAGTGTTTTTCCTTTTTTGCCTGATGCTGTACTAAAGCTTCTGAATCCATTTAGCTGAGAAATCTTTAATTAAACCCAGTGCCAATTATTTCAACCACCTGAATTCATTTTGGGGCTAGCATTACAACACTTTATTTTAACAAGGAAACAAGTATCACATTACAGTTTAAAGATTTATGTATAGGCCATTTATTGTGCTTTCAGATACATTTTCAAAATGCAACATATTTCAAAGGTGTGAACTACTCGTCATCCTGTAGGTGGCAGCTTTATACAGGCTAAAATTATTAGATGGTATGATAATGGAGCGTGTTCCTCATACTGTGAGCCATAAGGGAGCTACATCATTGAGGTTAATTGCTTGAAGTCTCAGTATCGGCTTCAGTAATTTGACTGCTATGCTTATCTTAATTAAGGTGAGTGACGTGAATGATGACGTCAGAAGGGCTGCTGTCGAGTCCATTGGCTTCATTTTGTTCAGGTAAGATTGAGATATGAACACAACACTGAGTTTCGCAATATGTACCGGAGGGCTTTTTCTTTGGAGCCAAGACCGTGAGGTCGGGTTTTATCTGCCCCTACATAGACTAGATAAAACTGTTATTAGATATTAATTTCTGAAATGGATTCCACCATTCTGTTGTATTCTGTGTTCAATATCCAGTGTAATCTTCTGGGTCAAATGTGTTTTCTTTCTTCATGTATCTGTTGCCATGGATCACCCTAAATTTTAGTTTTGAACTGCTTGATGATATACAGTTGGACATTAATACCACATCTATGGTGTGATAGAAGAATTTAGATGCACTGTTGTCTAGAATTTAAAATGACTTCCTGGTCTTCATGGAAGGTATTCCTCTGACTTAAGAAGCTGGACATACTTGTCATTGTCACTCACAGATTTCTTCCCTGGCTATTTATAGGAATTGATCACTCTCATGCTGACGTGAATTTACCACCAGAGATCACAGCAGTGTTAAACAGAGCGCCTTACCAGTGCACAAATATCAGGGTGTACATTTTTAAGCCCAAAAAAGGCTATGCGATATTCTGCGTGATCAGTTTGCCGCTAGATAAACTTAGTGTTCACTGTGTTTGGAAAGACTTGTGAACCAGAACAATTCAGTTGGCCTCCTTTCCTCCAACTTCCCACCCTAATGGCTCAAGGATAACTCTGTCTACTCCCTCAGCATGCACACTTGCACACAAGGAGTACAGCTTTAGGTTCAAACGTCTTCAACAGTTTCTGTTCGTTAATAATGAGACCGGGTCGGTCTAGGCAATAATAAAATGGTGACACACTCCAAACTCCCATACCAAGCTAGCGGAGCCTGATCCAAAGCTCATATTTCTTTCCACATTGACCAAACACTGTCTGCATTCTGTTAACTAGGTTTAATGTAGGTTGTTTAAACTATTATGTATTGAGATATTAGTACACTGTCCCACTGTATCCTTACTTGCTATTATTGCGGTATTTACTGATCTTTTGAGGCTGTTTATTTGGTCGTGATTCAGTCTGCGCTGGTTCATGAAAACAGTTTTAATTGCTGATAAAATGCAAGTCACACAAGAATGTAGACATTGAAAGAGCATGGGTGCTCATAATTAATGCAGGTTTCTTTCAGTTCAACACAAAATATTTTATTGAACACATTTAGGTTTCCATTCAATCAGGATTTCATTCTTTCTTATATACAGTCTTTTATTTGGAAACCTATTTAACATATCAAAACATCAGGCTGCATACACATACAAGAGTGCTTCCGAAAGGTCCAGCAAATACAATTAGTATCATTTCAAGAGTGCAATGCATTATGTGTCTGTTGAAGAAGCAATTTGAAAGGTAGAGTTGTAGTTGCCTTAACAAAATATAAGCATGTGGTCTGAGATGGTTTACAGCATATTCAGAGTTGACCAGAATGGCATAGGAATATATTCTATGCTACATTCAAAGTTTTGAGATTATCTTTGTCTTTACTCCTCATATTTCTGTCGTGAGGCCTGAACTTTGTCGACTTTTGGCCTTTCATAGAGGATGTCCTCCTGTGTTCATTTTTTTGAACCTGTTACAGTTCATCTCAAGGTTACTACGACCTGTCTTGCTGTCTTTAATAATTCGCGATGCTAATATGGCCTGTCTTAAAAGCCCATTGAATAATATTTTGACCATATATATTTACATATATAATGGAGGAGTTTGACACATAGATTAAAAGTAGCACTATTATGTTTCTGAAACAATCATTGTTATTCAAAATGCTGCTTGTTTTGCTTTTATTTTAAAAAAAACAAAAAAACATTGATGTTAAACATCAGCAGCATATGACAACACGTTAGATCCTGTTGTTGTGGAGTGATTGACAACTCAATTAATGTCAGTACATAAACGATTTGTCAATCATAGTGAGAGTGACATTAGATTGCAATCATGCATTTTGAATATTTTGTATGGGGCTATGCTTAGATAAAAAGTTGCACCCTAAGTCTGATCCACTTAGTTCAGGCTTTTAATTTGATTCATATGTCTGTTATTTCTATACGCAACTAACGTGTTCCTCCTGCTTACCCCCGTCATTTTCTGTCAGAAGCATTGTGTCCAACACAACACCACTGGGTGATTGTACAGGTGCTTGCCTGTACCTCAGTGGACTTTGGTAACTAACTGATCCAATACCATTCTTCATTCCCCTTTTCATGAACAGTTTAGAGTTTTCTGCCATGGAAGATCTGAATGAAATCCGTGTAAGGGTCCGGTCTGCATTTGATGTCCTTGAAAGCCTTCCTGGCCCATGACTCGCACAGTTTTTGTAATTACATGTGATGTAACGCGTGAATGCTTGCCTGAAGGTTTTGTTGAAAAGGGTGTAAACCAGCGGGTTGATACCAGATGACACATAACCCACCCAAACAAAGATCTCCATGAGGCGAGTGATTACAGCATCACAGCTGGCGCATAGCACAGAGGTAATATTAGTTATGAAGAAAGGGCACCACATGACTACAAACAGGAGGAAGACGATGCCTAGCACTTTTGAGGCACGCTGCTCATTACTCAGAGTCTGCATTGACTTCTTGCCCATTGTTGACATTCTCCGAAAGGACATTTCATCTCCTGTAGGAGAGTTCGTTGTGCCTCCATTTGGTTTTTCTTGCATCCTGTGAAGTCTGTTGTCCAGCATGTTAAGTTGCTCAACTTCAGGTGAAATCACAACATGTTCCCTTTGGAAAACTGTGGAGATTGTTGGGTAGCTAAAGCGCTGAGTCACCTTTGACCTGAGCAAATAAACCTTTTTGCGCAACACCTGGACAGTAAGTAGGTAGATGACCAACATGATGGTCAGAGGGATGAAGAATGCCACCAAAGAGCCAAACATGATAAACTCCTGGAAGGTGTCTGGTTTCAGCAGGCATGTGTCATTACTAAAGGTGATGTTTTTGAGAAGGTGGTAGTTCTTAAGCCCCTTTATTGGAACCGGGATTGCGATACCTGGAAAAATGGCAATAGTTAGTATCGGCAAACATTGGCAGTTATCTTGTTTAGTTTTTTTATTGATAAACTCCTGACAGTTGAGTTATTTCCATGTGATGGTTTCAACACTCATTTCAGTTTATGGCATAAGTAGGAAAAAGGATAGTGTCAGGAATAACTAAGTTTTGATTGCAAAGTAAAATAATCACCCATGGCCTGCTATGATCCCTCTTAAATTAACCACCAGTACACCTTTATAACTGTGAACCTCAACGTTAATACAAGAGCTTTGGAGAATAATGTTGAAACAACAGACGTGACAACACAGCAGCTACACCCCTACAACCCCTCACTGAATACTTTTCTATTAATTTTTCAACTAGGGACTCGTTGATTATCTGTGCAAGCTTTGTGACTGTTTAGTCTTTACAGTTCCATCCATACATACCATCTTCTTTGTACAGCTAATGTTTGATGATCATCTGTTCTGGTCAGATATGAATTGAGCTGCCTTTCTCTGAAAATGCCCCCCTCCTATTGAAACAACACATTTAACTATTGCTGCTGAGATCAGATAACAACATTTTGCCATCAGTAAACAAACTGTTTGGGTTTGGTGCTTTTATTTATTTATTTATTTGTTTTTACACCTAATTAGCCACAACAATAGTTGAGCTTTATTTAGACGCACAAACCGTATTACCAGGTTGCTGTGCTTTTATTGCATCTTGCAAATATTTCTGGCTCCATAAACCAGGTCAACCATGGATCTTATGTTAAGAAATCAGACAGACTGAAAAAATGACTTTATCAAGTAAAGACTGCTGCAGAGTTGTGTAAAAGTTTAGGAGTCAAGTTGAGGAAATCTGAATTGATATGCTTACAAATGGATATGAGCCACACCAGTGCAATCTTCACCATTGCTTTGGCTCTGGATTTGTACTGGCTGTGTTGGATTGGCTTCTTAATGGCAATGTAGCGATCCAGTGAAATGGCGCATAGGTGCATGATGGATGCGGTAGAAAAGAGCACATCAAGGAACAGCCAAATGGGGCAGAGGGGGTCCGGAAGGGGCCATTTAGAGTCTAAAGAGAAGATGAGAAGGAATTTAGTCCAGTAAGACAATAAACTGTTGTTGTTTTTTTACAATTTTATTTGTACATTGCTTATCTGTGGTAGTGTCACTATGGTTAGTAACTTATAATGTACTCAGTGGTTTAACCATTTTTCAGTCCAAATAAAATTTGGTCTTGCACACTACTAGTTATGGGAGATGTACCACAATGGCAAAGGATTAGAAGTAGCACTCATGCAAAAGATTGGTGTTTGTTTATCTCTCTGAGGAATGACTTTACTGGAAAAAGGAGGGTTCACTGACTGTTTATGTAGCTAAAAGCTCTTTATGTAGATGTGCGGAGACTATACTCAACAGTAGTGTTTATTTTCAGTTCCAGGCATAAAATTGGCAAGTAATTGTTCTGGCTTTTGTCCCGTCAACCATTAACATCGAAAATGACTGTTGTTGGAAATATTCCTTCGCATAATTTTCTTTTGTTATGCCCCCCTCTCTTTCTTTTCCTTGCACCACTTTCTTTTCACAGTTGGGGGAATTTTTGAGTCACAGTTCTGATGAGGTTTCATCTGGAAGTCTTGTTCATTGACAAATACTTCACTTGTTCTCAACATAGTCCCTCTAGCTGTTTGGTAGTGTGTTAGTGCCATGCCATATTGAATAAACAGTTTTGCTTGCAAGGTCCAAGTAGCTGTAGTAGGTAACATGCTTTTATTTTGTTTAATTTAATTAAGAAACTTTGAGTAAACTTTGGTTAATTGCCCTTATGTCTATTACACATACAAACTAAAATTTTTCTGCATTGGAGCAACTGAGTTTGTAAAGGGATGATGATAATACTAAAACCCTCTGTCCATATCCATATCCCTTTTGAAATTATTGCAGAAAAGAAACAGCCCAACACTAGGTATCTGTGTTTATGTTGTATTTAAGAACTTGTAGCAAGGAAATCAAAAGCAGCTTCATTATTGTTGTTTTATGGTTTGCATTTGAAAATGTCCTTGTTCCACCAAATGCCAGCATAGATAAATAGAGGGTAATGTATGTCCAGCAATTTCTGGTTACATAAGGCTGTGGTCAGTGCCTTTTTTTTTTAATATAGGAATTCATCATATTGTATTATATTTATTACATTTGTTGTTGTTTTTGTGACTTACAAAACTTATCTGCATCAATAATTCCTAATTTTTGTTTGTCACTTAGCACAAGTTTAGGTGAATAAGTCAAAATGATTATATTATACATAGTTTTTTCTTTGGAAGGAATGCTCAAGTCAATTTGTCAACACAACACAATTTGTATACATTTTTGCTGATTATCTTCCCGATGTCTGTCTGCTGAAAATGTTCTTTATGCTGAGGTATCCTTATGTTTTGTAGTATTTTTATTTTTTTTATTATATATAAATATATATATTTATTCTCTTTTGTGGGTTTTGAAAACTTATTGTCATATAAGCATATAGCACATCGCAAAAAAGCTTTGGCCCAGAGAGAAGAGAATAGACGGGTAGAGAAGCTATGATATGTTTTAATTTATCTGCCCAGCACATGTGGAAAATGACTGGCAGTCCTTACCGTCCAGTCCCATTTTTGCCTTGTGCTTTCAGGTTTAAACTTAAGCTTCTTGAACTTTGTGTACCCTCTCATGATTACTGAACTCTCTGTGGTCTTGCAGTTAGTTAGATAATTTATCTAAACCCATGTCTCTGTCAGCTGTGGTAGTTTTGTTCCATCGGGCTGTGGTGTTTGCTGCAGTGTGGGGCAGTCATGTTCTGCTGGTATTGGCAGTATAACCTGTCTTTGGCATATTCATTTGTCATGTGCTTGTGGTTCAGTGGTTCACACATTTTCTTGTCTACAGATTTTTCTTTTTGTAAACATTATTACTTCTGTCTTTTCTTCAATGAACTTTACCTACACATATAAGAAATGTTATTCACTCCCCTGCCCAGTTGGTGTCAGTTCAGTGCACCTAGAGAGCATCCACGCCCCACTAAACTCCTATATCAGCCTAATTTAGACCCGTAATGTCCTGTAAGACCCACTTTTTAATGCTTTGCTCTGTTTCAAAAGTGGTTATCTGACATTTAGCTTTGGAGCTGAGAGCATCAAACACCAGCAAACTGACACGAGTAGCATTGCCTGGTGCGCCCTCCGTTTCCATTACCTTTCTCTACTTCCATCAATTAATTAGAGTAGTTAGAGTTAGTTTTGAGACATGATTTGTAAGGTGTTTAGCCTGCCGTGCTGTTGCTCTGATTACAGTGACTTTGCTAAAAGGGTTGTAATTACCCTGATAAAATGCAAGTCTACTTGGAGTCTTCTTGACCGACTTTTAGGGGGCAGCTTTATGTTATTACGTGTTATGTGTACTTATGTACATATAGATTCACTCAACATTTTCACCTCACTCTACAAGTCTACCAACCCCAAAAAGCAAATTGGTGTATTTTTAATGAAGCTGAACTTTTATCAGTCACAAAGATAACTGAGCATGCAGGAATGCTTTCACACCTTACTGAATGGGTTCTCAACCTAAGGAATAGGATTTGTATAAGGGCTTGAGAATAAACCTTTGGATCTGAATGTGGACAGCAGGTAGGCAGACATGGATAGATTTATTCATTACAAGCACAGATATAATAATTAATTGCACGGATCTTACCTATGTAGCCTCTACCTTAAGATAAGATGGACAAAAGCAGCACCTGTGACCAGTTTGACTTACGCAGGCCTTTCAGTATAACGCATTCAGTTTTGAGAGAGAGGATACAGATGGCCCTGTGTCACACTATACTGTACTATGTGTGTGCAACATAATTAAGATCTGGCTCATCATCCTCCAATTGAATTAATGGGGAATAATAGCTTGGCCGTAGCTCTGTATTTTGAAGTTGTAGTAAAACATAGACAATAGGGGCCTTAATCAGTTCTTGTGCAGCTTTATTTACACAGCACTGGAAGTAAAATAAAACTGTTTTTGCTGGAATTTATTGCTATGGGTAATGATCCCCTAGGCCAGGAGTTCAGTCCAAGCTGTGCAACTGCTACCACAGCACTGCCAAAGGAAGTAGGATGTTTATTGTCCACCATCTCGTTATATTTCATCTAGAATAATTTGTTTAGAGATAGTTGCGATTGTATCTAGAGTTGCTCACAGCCTATTTATATCCTCCTTTGCTACACGTAAGTATGCTGGCCTGTTTTTGTTGGGGGTGTTTTGTAGATTAGTAAGGCTAATAAAGGTTCAATACAATTTTCCAATGAAATAAGGGACTTTCTTTGTAAAATGTCTATATCTGGCAATGCCCTCACCCCATAGACACACACTCACTCACTTTAAAACATTATTGTTTTGAACATTTGTTAGTAATGGGTTGCTGGATTGGGCTGTTTTTTAAACTGGTCAACCCACATGGGTTAAAACATTTCAAACCTAGCTAAGTATAAATGTAATGTCATTCATCATTTGGTCAATATTTCATTAATTGGTGTCAAGGAATTTGTGGACAGTGAGCAAGTGTCTTTTGGTAGTCAATTATTTATTGCTTTTGTATTGTACATGTTTGTGTCAGAGATCGACAAACACAAGGGCTTGTGGTAAACTTACTGAAGAGAACAGTGAGGAGGGCAATCGGCATCACTAGGAGTCCCACCAGCAGATCAGCCACGGCAAGCGACATCAGAAAGTAGTTGGTGGCATTCTGCAGCTTCCTTTCGAGTGACACTGCAAGAATGACCAGGATGTTTCCTCCGATAGTGGGGATGATGACCATGATAATAAGCAGGGAAGCCCATTGCAGCTGATCCCCTGGATCTTCTGCTGACTGTGAGCTGTTCCCCTCGAGTGGAGCCACGACTGCTTGAGACATAGTGCTGCAGAGGCTACAGCAGGCCTTAGCGTGGGTCGGGGCTCTGATCTTTCTGGTGTTGGACACTCGGTCAGCATGGTCACTGGGTCCCACAGGCAAGGGCACGGGGTAGGGTGGGACAGCTCAGGGTCAGTGCACAGGATGCTTCATCCCTTTTGTGCAGTGTACAAACCAAAAGGAATAGCTGACAATAATCCCAACACGATTAGTACTTCCACAGTGAAATGTTAGCAGGAGTCCTCACATTCCTACACCGTTGATACTCTTGTCATCCACTGTGTCCACCTAAAATAACAAACAGGTCTGTTAAATGACCAGTGATACCTTTTTTACCCTATTTGTCTGAGTGATTGCATAATATCGAGATGTTTATTAAAACAAATGAAGAGGGTCTTTCCTGTGTGGCGACCATTGTTTCCACATTATGGTAAAGAAATTTACTTGGTTGGAAAATAAAGAAAAGTTTACATTTCCTTATATATACATACACGATTACGTAAAAAAAAAAAAAATGTCAGTCATTTAAATATATTAAAGGAATTTTAAAACCTATGATGAAAGATCCACATGTCTCTCAAGTCTAAACCTATGGTACTTAAGTGTAAAGAGATGTACACACCTATGTATTGCGCAAAATGATATATTGTTCATATTTTAAAAATGTAAAACAAAACAAGTGTCAGTTGGCACTGTTAAGTTTCTTACCTGCTCCTGAAGTCAACATCTGTTGTACATTTAAGTTCCACGTTGATGTTTCAACTCTTTCTCTATGATGGTTTCTGAGGGGATTGAGAGTATTTTTCCACGCCGCTATGTCTTAACTTCCATAAACACAAAGCAGTATTTTGTGGCAGGAGAACAGTGCAGTGCAATCTTTGCACACCTCAATCTTTTTTTAAACTCTCCTATCTCATCTTTATATTTCCACCCTCCCCAAATAAAAATGTGACGGAGAATGGGAGAAACCCTCCCTCAGCGGGCAAAACCTAAATCTGTCTCTGCTTGAAGTAGTCCATGATGTGGAATTTGTTTTCCTTCCACATGTTGGAGGAACCCCCAGTCTTGCTTCGCATCACCTACATCGATCACAGGTTTAAAACTTTCAGATGTTGCGGCTCCTCTCTACCTCTCTCCCATTCCCACTCGCTGCCTCTCGTTCACAGCCTGTGATTAGCTTGCACTCTCTCCCGTCTTGTTCGCTCTCTCTTCCCCTCCCTCCCCTCTGGCTTGCCCATGAGCCAGACTCTGTACAAAACAGATGAATGTCTTCGTGCTGGCAACGTGCCAGTGGTTCTGGGAGGTAATTTCCCTCCACACAGCCGTCCCACTGTTTATATTTGTCACTTTCTGTTCTCTCCTCTGTTCGAAGCAAGCAGTGGTGGGGATGTAGTAGTGGTGTACAGGGTGAAGCCTTCTGTGTGGTAAGGTGCTTGAAAATTTGTACTTCCTTCCTCTATAAGCTCAAATTTTCAGGCTAAGAAAGACATTTTAAATACACTGTTTTCATCTAGATAATTAAGTTTGAAACTTGACCCATATTTGGTTTTTCCTTTGATCTCCTTGCCATACCAAGTCAAATTGTGTTTTCTCAGCAAAAGCAAATGCAGGACATTAAAATATGTAGAATAAGCGATCTCTGGAGTTTACAGTAACCAGATGATGAGTGATTCTTCACAAGAAAATGTGAGAAATACAGCCAGGAACCCCCGACTTGGATCTGTTTACCCTTGGGTTTCCAAGTAAGGAACAATCCATAGACCAAATGTTTTTTAGCTGAAACATGCTCCCTAATTTACTTTGGGTGCCAAAAACCCCTCCCTTGGTCACCCTTTTCAAATGGGTTTAGTACATTCAGTTCCAGGAGTGGTCTCATGCTGTAAGTCAAATGTCAAAAAAAAAATTAAGTGCAATGCTAATTTTTGACAGCTGGTGCTAACAACCAGACTACGAGCTGACCCACTGTGATTACAGGGAAAAATCTGAGCCATGCAATCTTCACTGTCTTACATTTACGTTTACTCATTTGGCAGACGCTTTTATCCAAAGCGACATTTGAGGAACATTGTAATAAAATGACAAAAAGAACAAAGACTCTGATTTTTATTTATTTATTTTGATGCAGCAAACAGCTGAATGTGTGCAGCTAGCAGTATGCTGACTCCTGCTCACATCGCATCAAATGCACGCCACAAAGGCAAAATCTTTGAATGATATCCAGTCATGCTGGCTCAGATTGCAACCTTATTTGTCAGATCTACACATTTTGCACACTTTCAATCTGCTGTAGCAATCAGCAGTTATTGTACCTCTGAAACTTTTATTAGTGTTAGGTTGTATTATGATAATTTTGTTCTCTTGCTGCTACTTACAGCTTCTCTCAATTCCCATTGCCAGATATTGGTTAATTTTTAATTGGGTTTATGTGTTAACTATAAAAGGCATGCAGTCTCTTGGCTTGTTTTATACATTGTCCAGGTACTTTCATTGTGTATTTGGGTGACTGGTTGTAACAGACAGGTAGCTAGCTAATGATATCTGCTCCCTTACAAAGAGAGTGCACTAGTAATTACCACAGTCACATTTCATGTGACCAAATACATCTATAATTTATTTAGCTAAGCTGTATTCCTGCTTCTTTTTCTGGGGTGGGTGGGTGGGTGGGGGGGTGTGTGTGAGTGAGTGAGTGAGTGAGTGAGAGAGAGAGAGACTTCCCAGGGCATTGCCTGGACCTGTAGACGGACAGTGGGTTATTTCAGCTGTATCAGCCTCTGCCATTCACAATATAATAAATGTGAGGCATGCACATATGTACAGTACATTAACCAATCGAGTTAAAAACCTTGGGCATTATTGTAACCTTTTTAAAGTAAATATTTTTAATTTGGCACGTATGACCAATAAAGTCTTAAAGCACATATTTTATACAAGGTTTTATTGCATTGAGGTCATGGTGGACAAGATGGTTATTCTTTTCCAAAGATTAAAAGTGGGGTATGGGATTCTAATCCAATCTTTTTGTCATATTCAGCGAATATCTCCTTGTGTGTGCTCTGAAAATAAAGTAAAATAAGTGTTTGTACTTAGCCCTGGCTTTGTAAATGGAAAATAAAGAGTGCCACGAACCCTGCCATGATATGTGTGTCAGGTAAGTTAAATGGCTTGCCCACTTACATTCAGCTTATAGTTATGAAGTCATGCTGCTGTAGTGATGTTAGCTATAGTAGCAGGAGAGTTGTGAGTATCACTGTTTGGAGCTGCTGTGCTGGCTCTAGGACCATCTCATCCTCTCTGCATGTTAGCTTTGCAGTAGCAACTTTACCAGACAGTTTGCTAACCCACAACTTAGCTAACATTAGTTGCATTACTTGCTGTCTCATTGTTCTCTCAATCATGGTATTAATCATGGTGTTGGAGTTCACCAGAATTTCCCCCACCTTTTTTTTAGATTAAGATGTGTTTGCAAATCTTCGCAAACGTTACATGCAATCAGCTTCTAGGACAAATATGTGTTTTTATCTGAGATTCTCGACCACACATTAAGAGGATATTTAAGTTGATTACAGCTTGAAATACAGACTTCATTGCTTCCCTGCCTTTTCAGACAAACAAATGCTGGATATTGATTTCTTCTTTTCGTCTGAGTTCTTCCATTTTGCTGGTTGCTGAAGGTTTGAACAAGCTTTAGGTTAAACTATATATTTTAAAAAAGCCAGGTTTCTCAAGTTATGGCTCAAATTACCGTAGTGCCCTTCTAATTTCAAAACTTATAGTGAATTATGTCTCAATGTCTACCTATTACAAATAAACCTACATATTTTTTCATCCTAAAATGGATAGACGGGACACCGTGCTTTTGCTGCAAAGGCGGGTATTCACAACCTGCATGTTGATCAGGTCAGTGATTGAGATGGCTCTGGTGGCTTCAGTCAGGTTATATCCAAATATGGATTGAAGGGCATCATCAGACTGCCAGAACAGCCTAACCTCTATCCCTGAATGTGAAACTGAAAGGTGATTTAGATCTCCCAATGATTGCCATTTGTGATTTCGATAATCCTCATGTAGTGTTTGAGCTGAGCTTCTAATTCCCAACAGATCCGTGGAGATAATACTTTGAGAACATGCCACTATTTTGATGCACAGGACTAAACACAAAACCAAGGAAAGCTTATACATATTTAGACATCATATATAGGGCTTTATTGAGGCTATTTATTGGTTCAAATCAGATGGAGGCTTAACCCAAATCCTTGAGTTTTCTGTTTTCCCTCCTTATTGTACATTGTGAACATACACTGGAAAGAAACCGCTTATAGTGATCAGGGTTACAGTGATAAACTGCTCATATGGTTCCAAAAGCTTGGGACAGAATCATTGGTATACAAAGTAGTCTAGTCTAAATAATTAGTTTAAATAATTAGCTTTTAATAATCAAGTAGTTTGCTTACAGTCTATATTTTGGGTCTTTTACATATCAAAACATGGAAAAGAATGAGAATATTTTATGAATAAGTTTGTTTTTTTTTAAACTCTGCTGCCAGTTTGGCCTTGATAGCCTATGGTTTATTTTCAGGCTCGTTTAATTCAAAAATGTATTATTTTATTTAGAAATGCACTGAAACCAGCGCCAAGGTGTAGTTTAGTAGCCTGTTTGCTCTACAGATGTTACTGTATATGTAAACCGCACAATATTGTTTGATGCTATAGCTTAATTGTAACTTAAACTACACTAAGCTATATTTTATATACAGTACTATACTGTGTTACTGTATAGTGCGTTTGAATTATATGCAGTACAGTAATTTGAAAAGGGTTTCAAACAGCTGCACTGTATTTTGAAATGGTTAATGCAATTATGTAAATAGCGATTGCCGTCCGTTTCACTATTTTTATATTTATGGAATAAATATACAAATGTCAATTAGCTGGTTAGCGTCACAAACATTAAAGGTGGGCTTTTAGTTCTGTGTACAAAACTGCAAACAGACTTTTGTTGCAGTGAAGTGTTGTTGGAACAGTACAATATGACTTTTTCGTGAGGTTGCATTCGCAACAAAGAGATTTGTGCCGCTGATTATAATGCTACCTACAAGACAAACTGACAAATCAAATAGGTAGACCTTGTACTTATCGGTTGACTGACTCCCCATGGCCATTTTAGGCAGACCAAAACCTTTCTGTGAAATTCAGAGGCACGAATAATCAATCAGCTCATCTGTCAGGCCCAGATAGCGCCGGTGTTATCAACACCACCATTCCCAAGCAAATTGTGAGAAAACATTCTTGGTTATAAAACAAATTACGTCAACCCTGTATATGTTTTGTTTTTTTCTCCATTTTTCTTTCCAATTAAATATCTCTGTTGGACCAATTCAAGACAACCCACAACACTAAACGTGACTATTAGACAGTGTTTCCCACAGGATTTTAAGAGGCAATGGTGGGTGGGCCTCAGACCCTCTCGAAGAAAGAAAATTTTGTACATTTTAAAGTTAAATGCATTCATTTGGTGCTGTCTATGGATAACTTTGCACTCTTGTAAGAAATGTTGTGCTCTAGTAAACTATTTGATCATGAACCCATTGTATAGCTATAAATGGTGATGCAACAGCAACAAAAGTCAACAAATTTTCTGGCAACCCTAAATCAAAGTATAGAAAATGGAATGAATAATTTCCCTAACATTTTGTTGTTGTTTTTTTACTTGTTTTATACTCTTTGTGAAAATAATCCAATTAATATTATTTCCATACTGTATAGACATCTTATTTTTAAAACAGGACATTGTCACGTGTGCATCCTCGCGCTAAATTCATCAAGTCCGACCCAATTTGATTAAATTATATTATGTGGATCTCATGATAGATAGATATATACTTTATTTATCCTGAGGGAAATTCAAGTATCCAGTAGCATACGAAACATACACACATTAAACATACATTAAACCTATATTAAAATAGAATTAAAATTAAAATAACTTATAACAGTAGCCACAGTAAAACAGTGCAAATGGAGTGCAGATGGAGGTAGAAATTGTTCTTTTGTCTATTGTCCTCCCTGCCATGACTAGGAGCTGTTGTACAGTCTAATGGCCAGGGGGACGAAAAGAGTTTTTAAGTCTGTTGGTGGAGCTGGGCTGGGACAGCAGTCTGCCACTGAACACACTCCTCTGCCCGATGAAGGTGTTGTGCAGAGGGTGGTGGGTGTTGTCCAGTATGGACAGCAGTATGTCCAGGGTCCTTCTTTCTGCCACTGTCACTAGAGAGTCCAGCTCTGAGCCCACCACTGAGCCAGCTCTCCTCACCAGTCTGTCCAGTCGACTGGCCTCTGTCTTCTTGCTGCTTCCTCCCCAGCAAACTACAGCATAAAAGAGGACACTGGCCACCACAGACTGGTAAAACATCTGCAGCAGTTTTTTGCAGATGTTGAAGGACCCCAGTCTTCTCAGGAAGTACAGACGGCTCTGCCCTTTCCTGTGGAGAGTGTCCATATTTTCTGTCCAGTCCAGCTTGTCATCCACCTGCAGCCCCATATATTTGTAAGTCCTGACCACCTCCACATCGACCCCCTCGATGGACAAAGGTTGGAGATGTGGTTTCTTCCTTCTGAAGTCCACCACCATCTCCTTGGTCTTGGGGGTGCCTCACAAAGTCCTCTACGAGGCTCCTGTACTCCTCCTCCTGTCCATTCTTGATGCAGCCAACTATCACAGTATCGTCTGAGTATTTCTGCATGTGACAGAACCCGGTGTTATATCGCATAACATGAAGACTTCACAGCACCTCTTCAGGTCAGACTCTCATACTACAACACTTGTCTTTGTAAAGAGAGACAATGACAGGATAAAGTCGCTGACCTGCCTGTCAGTTTACATTTGTCCGTTACAGTGGATTTACCTCAAAGCCTTTAATATGTGTGCACTCCAAATTTAGGTGCGACTAGCTTAATCGCCTTCTCACAAATGAGTGACGGAAACGGACAGTTAATGTTACCGGAGTTACCTCAAAAGAAAAGTGGTTGTCTCGAGTTGGATGCCAAAGGCCAAATTAGACTGGAGCGGGCCGCCATTGTCTCGTTAATAAATGGGAAACACTGTTAAATCTTGTTAATCTTTTTTGTTGTTGTTGTTTTTCTTGTTGATATCCGGATACTAGCATATGTGTGTGCATTTTCACCAGTGACCTAAACCTAATGCAACAAGACTCTGAATTAGTGTCAGCCACCTAAGCTATGCCAGTATCTGGCATGCGCTGATTGAAGAGTATCTCATTGTGGCTTGGGAGCAAACAACAGCACAGTTTGAATGAATGAAGTGTTTTCTTCCCACTTAAGGCCCCTCATTTAGACCCCATCAAGTTCACTTGAAGTTCCTAATAATTGTGTGTTTGTGGTCCTTATTCTTGCAGCCGTCTGATTCATAATACATTTTTAATACAGTAAACAGAACATAAAGTGGAGTAGTCTTTTGTAGACGTTCCTCATATCGGTATGCCTTTTTATGTGCTTTTTCTTACTACTACAATCCTGTAATCTTGACTATTTCAATTTGAATGATGGGTTGTTTTTTATAATTGGCAAACAAACAAGAGGTGGAAAGAAATCATGTAGAGCCACAGGATTTGCAATTGGGAGCCAAAGATTTGGCTTAAATGGTTTGGCTCTGTGATTTCTATTCCTCCTATTCCACAACAACACCACTGGGAGAAAATGCATAAGGTCTTGGACAGTTTTCAGAGACATAAATCAAAGCCTGCATTTCACACCCAAGCCTTTTCACTTTTATTACTTCTCTCTTTCTTCTCTCTACACTCTGTCTAGCCCTGTCTCAGAAACCTTAAATTGTCTAACTCTGTCTCATCCAGTTCCCCTTTGACATAGAACAGTGAGCCTATAGATCCGGTGGGGAAATGCACATGTGGCATCAAAATTAATGTTATTTTGTATATTGGCTCTATATTGATGCAAATCTCAGGCTTTTAAATTATGTTACGTTCCCCATCATAGTCATCTCAAGAGAACTGTAATGGTTATGGTTCATGTGGCTCTTTTGCTTGAGGCATCAAAACTCTTTACACTATATGGGACAAATCACCTCATCCATCACTTAAGTGGAGCTCTTAGCCATAAAATTCTTGTGGCCACAATGGATATATTTTATAAAAAGGCTCCTGCACTTATTGTGCCACAGCCAAACAGTAGTTGTGATTTATCAAAATGTGAAAACATATAAACTAGTTGGTGACACATCCACACTACTGCTGTAATATTTAATTTTATTCCAAAGTATCTGTGCTGGATGTATCTTTTAATGGTCAACTTCAAGTGCTTCTTGTTGACTCGCTCTTAATTTCTCTCTGTCTCTCTGCAGGACCCCTGAGCAGTGTCCTAGTGTGGTGTCTCTTCTGTCAGAGAGCTACAACCCTCATGTCCGTTGTGGAGCTGCCATGGCTCTGGGCATCTGCTGTGCTGGGACAGGAAACAAGGCGAGTGTCTCCCCCTTCACCCCCCATCCTTTTCTAACTTAAAAAGTGGTCACGTTACCTAGCCTCTTTCTCTCATGGTGTTGAGCTGCTGTTAATGAAACTCTACTCAGTGGTTCACAATAAAAGCCTACAAGGAAGCATAGGCGTTTTGCAGGCTTTTGTCAGACATTGTTTGACGTTTATTAACGGCACCTTAAATCTTTTTTTAAAAAAGAGAAAATGTGTGGTTCTCTATTTGGCCACTATTTGAGAATTTTTATAATGTCTAATAAGTTTATGTTATGTAAATTATGTAAGTTACGTTGGAATCTGCGCTCATAATTGGAATTAAAGGGTAACTTAGATATTTTTTTAGACTTATTGGGACAACATCTTTTCAGATTGGTCCAGTATTGAGCCAGCGTGTTGCAGTCAACAGTACATCCAGTAAAGTGCTCGTTTTTGCCACAGGCTCAGAAGTGTCTGACAACATTGTGGAAAGGATCCCTACAGAAAAATAACTTTTTTTTTTTTTTTTTTGTTGTTGTTTTTTTAGAGAGTATGTAGTTCCTTTTTGTTTAACCAGAAACGGTCACTATATCGCTCTTGTCAAAGCCACCAGACTCAGTCATTTCCCGCAAGGATTACATGGCAGCCCTTTCTCGCTGCTGCCAACTGCAGCTGGATCACTCTATACTGGACCAACATACATGTGCCAGTGTAAACATGAAGCAGATGGTCTAATCCGTAGTTACAAAACATTTGGTGAAATAATAAATAAATAAAGACGAAGTATCAGACCAGTTTTTTTATTTATTTATTTTTTTGCTTGCACCAATAACGAGCTGAGTGTACTGAATGTAACACGGGAGTGTGGCGGCGGAACACAGACTGGGAGTCATCGCAAAGTAAACGGCGAAGCGTAGGCAGATTACATGGTACAGAATATTTTAATAAAAATACCAAGTCAAAAACCCGGTCAGTAGCATAGTGTTTCTACTTTGCATGACTTATAAGACCCAATCAGAGAGCCGAGCGTGAGCGGCTGTGTAATCGTTTCTAAAGTCACGTTTCAAAATTCTCCGTTTTAGGTCTTCATTTTCACCGTTGTAGTCTGGACGGGAGGTGCAAACGTAGCAAAAGTTCCGTTTTAATTCGAAAACGCAGTAGTGTTGATTTGTTCAAATTAATTTATAAAATAGGTGTAAATGGATGCAGTTGCTCAAAAGCTGTTAATATCCCAAGATGATCGTACAAGATGTCGTCGTCGTCGTCGTCTTCTGAACTTCACCTGCTTCAGGATAATTTTCAAATCATACCATTTGATCAAAGGCTTCACCCATTATCTTGGTTACTGTGTATAGTAATTAAAATATAAGGTAAGCAGCTGTTTTGCGTGTAAACTATTGACATTTGCTTTAATTTCATGTGGGTCAGCACAGAGGAGCTCTATTAATTGTGGAAAGTTTTTGGGAGAATTGCTGATAAATTGGTCCAAATTGGCACACTGTTACCGGGCTGAACCCTTCCGTAGTGTGTCATCGCGTTTGGGTTTATTGAAGTCCAAAAAGGAGAGTGAAGAAGACAGAAGGCGGGGGGGGGGGGGGGGTTCG
>NC_060154.1:14541546-14549925 GCF_021292245.1 Micropterus dolomieu | reverse complement strand
GGGGGGGGGGGGGGGGGGGGGGGGGGGGGTTCCTGTGTTGTCTAACTATGTGGGCTGATCAGTCTCAGGTGTCACAGCCCATGCAGAGTCACGGCTCATTGCATCCTGAGCCTTGAAGCACCAAAGTGAATGTTTTGGACCAGATCAGGCCGAGGTATGCAACAGAGCTGATCAGCTCCAAAGCTACACTGCTTGGTTTTTCCAGAATAAAACCTCGAGCACATTAGGTCCTCGGTGAGAGTAATGATGTTGTGGCAAGAGATGTGGGTCACCTATTTAGAGGGAACACATTTCTTGGCCGTAATTTATACACCTTGGGCTTTAGGTATTTTTACTGGACTGGTCTTCCTGATCTTTTTTTTATGTAAAAGACCTACCATTTGTGTAGTCAGTTAGTTTTATGCCGATTTTGTGCCATAATCAAAATCTTAATCTTATTGGATGGAAGCAAATGGAAACGCACTCACAAGAACCATTTCAGTGATTCAGAATACTGTCATACGATACAGTTTTATAAATATGTATGAAAATGGAAATTATGTCGTGGTAAAGTGTGTTCTGCACTGTTCCATTTATTTACACAATCTTCTGGCCAGTTTCTAGCAGTACTGAATTGAATATAATTTAAAGTTAAACTCAAGCTGAGGCACAAGCCTGAAGAAAACAGTCCACCACTGTACGTGGATTTGGAGGATCTTGAGCAACCACATTATGTGTCGACTTGCTCTGCTGATTCGCCCTGACAGTAAATACCCTCAATTAAACCTCCCAACAACCTATCAGGAACAGGATGTGGTCGACTGGTGTTGGCCTTACACTCTTGACTTATCATCCCGGTACACGGCTGTCTCAGCCAGCTGAGCTGAGAGCACTGATGAAACATGGTTTATTTTACCTCCACTGTCATCATCGTAGTTTGTTTCTCTTTCCTCGGCGGAGCTGATGCCTCCCTCCAAGTCTGGTGGTGTTGGTTACAGCCATTACTGCTCAGCTGAGAATGGAGGAGAGTCCAGAAATAAAAGGAGGAAAAGTCTTCCCTCATTTTTTCATTCAGAGTGATCATGGGAGGAAGGCGGTGTCGTAACTGTTACTCAGTTGTCCCAGGCAACCAGATATGGATGACACTAATGTAATTTATTTGTGTGGTCTGGTTGCTTCTGTTGATAATTCCCTTTCCTGTATTTAACCAAAGTGCCGTCATTGCACTGATATTCTCTGTTGGGAATGGCAACATATAAAATGTGTGCACTGAGTAAAGTAATCAAATTGTCAGTTTCATGTCCTCTTAAATCTGGCACAAAACTACAGGACTGTGGCAGAATTAAAAGAAGCTATACTAAACTAAAATAACTTTGCAAATACATGATAAAAATTTTGTTAGCCAGTCCAACATCGTTACTTTTATTCTACACATGATTCTGCCAACTTTAGCAACCACATAGTTTTACCAAGCACACCAAAATGCCTCTGGATGGACCTGCAATTAATCAGGGCAACGAAACATGGGACGTAGTGCAAACCTTCTAAAATTACAGCTAAACAGTACACTAAAATGTGTTTCTGAAAACATTTGAGGCAGGAAATAGGCAATGCAGCAACAGAATCTTGATTCGTATTTGATCAGCACTGCCTAGTTTGATGTTTGATCTGAGTTTTGTGAGACAAACATCAGAGCAGTAAAACACGTGACATGTCAGTTGTCGTGTCAAACCCGCCGAATATTAGATAACGGTTGCGATTTGGAAATCTGTCTCAATGGAAGGAGGGTCTGATGAATCTGCCAAAGCAAATGAAACATGAGCTTGGGAGATTCGTCTGGTTCCCAGGCTAAAGATAATCATCATCATTCTCTTACAAAATAATTTGAAACTTCACAGATGAAGCAAGCTCTATTTTATATTTGACTAATATGTGTCTGTTTGCCCTCAAGTGTTTTTCTTAGATGACATGGATGCTATTGCGACATAAAAATCTAGAGTAATTGCAGATTTAATAATAAAGTAAATTTGGAAGTAATGTACAGCTGTCAAGTGAAATATTGTGTGTGTGTGTGTGTGTGTGTGTGTGTGTGTGTACAAAATTTTAAAAAATAAAACTTGTGCCAAGGCAATAGCTTTGGTCTTAGTTTTCTTCAAAAATGCTGAGAGCAGTCCTGAAAGATATGTTTCAATGTCTTCTCATCCATGGAAAAATCATTAAATTGTTGCCATTTTTTTTACATTAAAGGGCGACATTTTCCACTTCAAATCATTGTAATATGATAGGTCATTCTTTGACACCTAATATGGCACTGGATGATTATTTACATTCCCAAATAACAGTTTATTGAAAGAACACTTCATTTTAAGCAACACTAACAACTTCTCTGTTCTGCCCTCCCCTCCACAGGAGGCCATCAATCTGCTGGAGCCCATGACCAATGACCCAGTTAATTATGTGAGACAGGGCGCCCTCATTGCCTCGGCCCTCATCATGATCCAGCAGACCGAAGTCACCTGTCCAAAGGTAAAAGCAAAATGTTTGTATTTTTGCTTTGGTTTTTTTGTCCAATACTTGTTTGATTTCTTTTGTTATCATTAATGAAATTGGTTTATAGCCAGCAGTGATAACAGCCTCTGTCAAAGTCTTTTTTTATACGCTCACAGACTTTTTAAAACAGCCGAGCTATTACCCTTTTAAGTATGAACCAGTGGTCTGTTTTTTTTGTTTTTTTGCCTAGGTGGCCTATTGGTAATCTGTGAACATGCCTCAGTGACTCTTTAAAATCATGCTTAATACCACTGAGACCAGAGTTTTTGCAGAGGAAAGAAAGTAGGGGGGAAAGGGGGACGACTTGACCAAAAGCAGCAAGCATCAGAACTGTTGAGACAAAGGGAAAGAAATCTGTGTCAGGGACAACTGGAGAGTGACTTGTCCAGGCATAACTGCACGCACTCACCCTCGGAGCACTGTTAAGATTTGCCAGACACATTTTCAAAGACTGCACAGCAACAGTCTTTAAGCACAAGGCGGTATGCAGGATTGTGCAAGAGGCAGTTTTTTCTTTTTGACAGTGGAACATCAGGAGGTATTGCATCCATGACTGTTTATTATAAGTCCCAGTCTTTGTAATTTCCAGCTCTGCTTCCCAGTTGTAGACAGACATCTTAGACCTCTAGTTTTAGGGCGGTAAATCGGCCCAAATTGGCAGATAACTACACAGCACAGTGTTTACTCAAAGTTTCACTCTGGCTATTGAGAGATGCTGTCAGTGCTGGGACTCCCACAGGTACTACACAATCATCATGGGCGTGGCAATGATGATGTAGTTTTCCTATGAATATTGTGCTGACATAGTGCACGTTTGACAAATTGCATTACAGCCTGACAGCCACATTCAAATATATACCTTCCCTTTAATATGGAGATTGTCTGGCTAGGAGGCACAGATCTGGCAAAAAAAATGCAACCATACACCGTCTGTAGAGTATTTTACAGCCTGAGGTATTTTTTGTCATAGTCAGAAGTAAGTGTTAAGTAAAGTCACAACGTTTACTAAAACACGCATATGTGGTACAGAGTCAAGCTTGAACTCCCGGTTTTGTTCACATTAAAATGTTGCTTGTTTGCAACCATATAACTTTATTTATTTTTTTAATGATGTATTTCTCCAAACATGTTTTCCATCACAAGCACTAGACTCTGCTGCAATAGCTTGGTTTTAAATTGAGAACTGTTCACATTTTGACAATTTTATTGGATTCAAAATATGACTGTGACATGAACGTATTTTCCTCCCCTCACTATTTTAGGTAAACCAGTTCAGGCAACTTTATGCGAAGGTGATCAACGACAAGCACGATGACGTTATGGCGAAGTTCGGCGCCATCCTGGCCCAGGGAATCCTTGACGCAGGTTAGTCTTCAAACAGAAGTGCACAAGACATGTTTATCTGTTTATACAGGCTGGCAGTTGGATTCATAGTCTATCTGTAAACTAGAAAGACACCACATGGGTTTATCCATGTCTGTCACTGAGCAAGAGATCAAACCGGTACGTGGTCCTGCTGCCTCTATGCCTACGACCCAAATTCTTAATTACACTTAAACAAGAGAACTGCTCTAACTGTAATGTGGGTTTGTGGTTTTGTGTGTGTGTGTGTGTGTGTGTGTGTGTGTGTTGTAATTTGAGTTCTTTATGCTCAAGCAAACACAAAGTAACCCTCTTCGGTTGACCACCCGTGCACTGTGCCTCTGGAACAGATCATCCTAAGGTGCATTAGCGCCTGGCGTTCCAACCTCTGCTCTGCTTTCAGCCATATGGCCTGTTGGTCTCCCCCCTGTTGATTACTGTTTGTCTGATAGTCTCTGTGTTTGTGTGTCTATGCATGTGTTTGTGGACACAAGCATGCAGTATGTATGTGTGTGAGGTCCCGGAGAGCTACACATTCGCACTCAGGCACGCCCATGTTCACACGTATACACAAACCCTCAATGCAGGCAGCAGCAGAAACACATTTTTCTGGCACATACATAACATAAAACAGTTCTGTTTTCACACTGCTGTCTAAATACACCATCAGGTATTGCAACTTACACAAGGTAACGCTTATATCAAGTATTTAAGACAGTAGTTACTTCAAAGGATAAGTGCAGCATGTGTGTTTGAGATGTTGTGACTCGTGAAAGTTTTTCATCAGTCGTAAAATTGCCCCTTGATTAACTCCGCCCCACTGCATCGATATTTGATTGTTTTTTTTGTTTTTTTTTGTTTTTTTTTAAAGATTTGATTTAGTTCAGAGCAGATTGGCCATCCTGATGACCAGCAAGGCCTCAATCATATATCAAATCATTAACCGCTAATAACCTCTGCAAACACGGCAAGATATCATTCTGCGTGAGACCATCCAGAAAAACCCTGACCCTGGTGTAATTTTTCATACAGCAGACACTCCCCCGCCCCCAGTTAAGTGTGTAGCTTACAGTTTAAACACACCCAGGCAGGAAAATCCACTGCTGTTTGAATGTCAGACATGCTCAAGCTTGTGCAGTGTGAATGTTTTTAGTATTCCTGTTCTTGTTTGTTTTGTTTTTTTTGTTTTTTTTCCTTCTTTCATTTAATTTGACAGTTGGAAGCGATTAGAGCTCAGTTTCATGATCATTGGTACTCATTACGCAGAAAATGTCAGTCTCTTTTGCTGGTTCCCCCACATACTCTATCTTGCTCGCATGTTCATCCCCCGTTTACAGACTTTACCTCACTTTTCAGAGCGACACAGTGAACAGGTTGATTGTTGATATTGTCATTTAACACCTTTGAGGAATCAACCCCTGTCCCATGCCTCCCTCACAAACTCCTTGAAATGAAAATTGGCCCACCAAAGAGTTGGCAAAAACAGCAGGGGGTGGTGGGGTGGGGGTGGGGGGTGGGGGGGGCGCTTGTCAAGTGCTCTCAACCTCTTCTCAAGTTTTTAAGAGACTCTTGAGCTCCCAGTTGTGGTGCAGTGTGCAGATCTCGTGATGCATTCTGGCCAGCGTTCAGTCCGTGGGGCTGGAATGGTTTCAACACTGGTTCAGATGTCAAGATAAGACCCTGTTATTAAATCATCTTCACGACCTCAGAAAATAATGGCTAGAAAGTAAAACAGCTGCAGATGATTCAACTAGTATTGTCTTGTCATTTTTAGTTGGAATGACTACTCCCTAATAACCTGTCATTTTAACAACAACAAGAAAAGTTTCTTTTCATCCCTATAGAAATGACAAATTCATCCTGGTTGCGTCATGTCTTCTCTTCCTCCCCCTCCCTCTGTCTTCCCTTCTCTAGTCCCTCCCTACTGTTTGTCCCAGAAAGGCCGAGAGAGGTCTGTTACTCTTTGGTACTGCTCCAAAGAACACCCTTGATCCCTATTCATCACCTTCTTTTTTTTTTTTTTTGTCAGCTCCACAGACAAAGTGAAGTTTCTATTTGGTACACCCTTTCACCATGAGTGGCCACAGTGAGGATCAAACCATTAACCCCAGTGATACCTGAGGAGTTTCTTATAAGTCTTTCATAGAAGAAAATAACTTCACTAGCATTACAAGATACTTTTTGTCCTTTTAATATTAACCAAATGCTAATACCACCTTTTAATTCATTCAAATTTTTTTCTAGAATGATAAGAGATCACTTGTGAATAATATCATTTTTCTGGAGGTAAGGAGGAGAGCATAATCTTTACCAAGAAACTTGGAGTCTAGATATATATTAATTAAAAGATTTAATCCTATGAATCAAGGTGAAAATAAGCTCTTTATAATCTGTAGCTACAATGCAGCTGGGAAAGGCATCTGTTATTTTTGGGACAGCTAACACACCTCTTTTGATGTAGATGAATTATTAACCTCCTGTGCAGCTAATATCTACGGATAATGGATGAAGCTTATTTTTTATATTTAAACGCAGGATGCTTTAGACAATGCATTCCTGGGTTTAACTGGCTCGCCAGTTTGTCCATATAAAAGAAATCCTGCCCTGGGATCAACAGATCAGATGGGTTGAAGCCAAAAGACAACCGTTTCAGGGTGGTGGCCATCCTGGTCTGTACCCTCATTAACCTTCTTCTCCCTCATCTTTCTATTCTTGTGCCAAGTTGAAATGGGTTTGTTTCACAATCGGTGATCAGTATGATTTTAATTGTAATAAAGAGTAGATGGCCTCCAAATTTGCACCTTTTTATTAGTTGTATTTGCTCAGAATAATCTATAAAGTGCAAGGTTTATTTTATATGTTGAGAGCCTTAGATGCTCATGGTTCATGGATTTTTATAGCAGTGGTTTCACCCACAACTCTCGTGTGACAAAACTCTAATCTGAAATGATGGAGTACATTTTCTACCTCCAGTGAAACTGTCCTCTGTTGAACAGTATGTGTTTTTAACCTCTGTGTATCAGGAATAGGCAATTATCACAAGTTGTATTACTCAACAAATGTGTGCAAATAAATCAAAAGTAGGTTGATGCTCATTCTGAATGTATACCAATGGGAGCTGTAGCTGTAAAAAAATTATAATGAAATTATTTTGTCTGTTAAAATTATATATTTTGAAATTGTGCCATAGTAAGCAAATATGAAATCTGCTGTCTTCCTGCTGTTATTTTAGAGTTACTTTTGTTTTTACATTTGTTTTCATCTAGTGCGTCACCTGGTCAATAACCAATATTATGTAGGCCTGTGCCATTATACTGAAACCCTCTCTATTTCCTCTGCCCTCTGTTGTCCAGGCGGACGTAATGTGACCATCTCTCTGCAGTCCAGGACAGGTCATACTCACATGCCATCGATGGTCGGCCTGCTGGTCTTCACCCAGTTCTGGTTCTGGTTCCCCCTCTCCCACTTCCTGTCATTGGCCTTCACACCAACTGCTATAATCGGCCTCAACAAGGACCTCAAGGTACTGAAGTGGCAAGCCTTGCAGTGATCTGTGTGTGTGTGTGTGTGTGTGTCAGAACGTGAACTTTCCCAACACAACTCTAAAAAAATATATATATATAAAAAAAACATCAAGCACAATTACGAAATTACTTGAATTAGTTGGCTTCCTCTGTCATGTTAGAGGAAAAAGTCCTTAGCAGACCTTTACACCATCAGTTATTTGAAGTGGGTTATCCTGCATATATACCTTTCCCACGTAGCAGTGATTATAATATTGTATATTTAGATTGTACACACATTGATGTGTTAATGCTAAAATGTAATTACGCTCAAGAGGGGAATAGCATGGCTGCTTAATTTGGCTGTAGAATTTGTGTTTGGCACTGTATTTGGTGCAGAAAATATTTAGCTTCTTGCCTTGGTAACAACTGTCACCAGCAGCCTATCTATAACAAGGCCCTCCCAACTGTGGGCCTGTTCTGGCCCCCTGCCACTCGCACACTGATGCCAAGGGATCACTGTGACATATTGGGGTCTTAAACAGACATTAGTTGGGCATTATCTCTTGATTGCTACCCGAATCGGCCGCACCTGACGCCAGGGACACCTCCACACTTGACTATTGTGCACACCCAGCTTTACAAGACGCAGGAGAATATACTTGAAGTAAAGCCCCAAACAATACACCGGGGATAGGAAGGACAGTAGGGTTTACCAGACTATGTGCTGCACCCTGCCAAGGCTCGTCAGCACCTCTTTAACTACGCAGCACGAGTCTTCACAGACGTTGTCTCTCAACATTGGACACTGAATGTCCTCATAATATACCAGTTTTCTTTTTTAGCATCGGACTTGTAGGTTAATTTCTAAAAGAAGTCAACAGAAGTCACTTCACTGCCTTGCTGCTTCTCTTTCTGACTCCATGCTGCAGTGAAATGTCCGAATTATGAGGTGATTTAAAAAATACAAAGTCTCCCCAGTGTC
>NC_060154.1:14538017-14541446 GCF_021292245.1 Micropterus dolomieu | reverse complement strand
AAAAAATTATAATGAAATTATTTTGTCTGTTAAAATTATATATTTTGAAATTGTGCCATAGTAAGCAAATATGAAATCTGCTGTCTTCCTGCTGTTATTTTAGAGTTACTTTTGTTTTTACATTTGTTTTCATCTAGTGCGTCACCTGGTCAATAACCAATATTATGTAGGCCTGTGCCATTATACTGAAACCCTCTCTATTTCCTCTGCCCTCTGTTGTCCAGGCGGACGTAATGTGACCATCTCTCTGCAGTCCAGGACAGGTCATACTCACATGCCATCGATGGTCGGCCTGCTGGTCTTCACCCAGTTCTGGTTCTGGTTCCCCCTCTCCCACTTCCTGTCATTGGCCTTCACACCAACTGCTATAATCGGCCTCAACAAGGACCTCAAGGTACTGAAGTGGCAAGCCTTGCAGTGATCTGTGTGTGCGTGTGTGTGTGTGTGTGTGTGTGTGTGTGTGCGTGTGTCAGAACGTGAACTTTCCCAACACAACTCTAAAAAAAAAAATATATATATATATATAATTTAAAAAAAAAAAAAAAAACATCAAGCACAATTACGAAATTACTTGAATTAGTTGGCTTCCTCTGTCATGTTAGAGGAAAAAGTCCTTAGCAGACCTTTACACCATCAGTTATTTGAAGTGGGTTATCCTGCATATATACCTTTCCCACGTAGCAGTGATTATAATATTGTATATTTAGATTGTACACACATTGATGTGTTAATGCTAAAATGTAATTACGCTCAAGAGGGGAATAGCATGGCTGCTTAATTTGGCTGTAGAATTTGTGTTTGGCACTGTATTTGGTGCAGAAAATATTTAGCTTCTTGCCTTGGTAACAACTGTCACCAGCAGCCTATCTATAACAAGGCCCTCCCAACTGTGGGCCTGTTCTGGCCCCCTGCCACTCGCACACTGATGCCAAGGGATCACTGTGACATATTGGGGTCTTAAACAGACATTAGTTGGGCATTATCTCTTGATTGCTACCCGAATCGGCCGCACCTGACGCCAGGGACACCTCCACACTTGACTATTGTGCACACCCAGCTTTACAAGACGCAGGAGAATATACTTGAAGTAAAGCCCCAAACAATACACCGGGGATAGGAAGGACAGTAGGGTTTACCAGACTATGTGCTGCACCCTGCCAAGGCTCGTCAGCACCTCTTTAACTACGCAGCACGAGTCTTCACAGACGTTGTCTCTCAACATTGGACACTGAATGTCCTCATAATATACCAGTTTTCTTTTTTAGCATCGGACTTGTAGGTTAATTTCTAAAAGAAGTCAACAGAAGTCACTTCACTGCCTTGCTGCTTCTCTTTCTGACTCCATGCTGCAGTGAAATGTCCGAATTATGAGGTGATTTAAAAAATACAAAGTCTCCCCAGTGTCGCATCTTGTGTTGCTCTTTTGGACCATAGAGACTGTTTCGTCATTTAGTTTCAGAACACTGTTATAATTCAAAGGATCACACTAAACAGAAGGCAGCTGGTGCTGCTCTGGCTAGAGATCATCTTTTATGTTTGTCTAGGTAAAGCTGAAAGACCACTTTTTCATTTTTACACCATGCAGTTAACATACAAGGTTAAGCCTGCAGCTATTAGGTGAAGGTGGGCCTCATAATAAGTGCTTCTTCTTCTAACTAAGCCAAGCTTTTCCAGTGTGTCTGCAGTAACAGCATGTTAAAGGTTCCCTCTGTTGAGTTTTTCAGTTCCAGTAGTGCTGTGGAGCTGTTTTTCACGTGGTTCCTCGTTTTTCTTTAAATGACAATTTCTTTTGACCTCTCTGGCTACAGGGTAGCATAACAACTCTGAATCTGCAAAGTAGAGCTGGAACAAAACGGCAAAGCAGTAGACACTGCCTCAGATGCTAAACTGAATGGATATGAAAGGAGAGAAACGTTTTATTGGTTACTACATCTTCATTTTTAACCAAAATTAGATTTAGATTAGCCCTGTTGAAATATGACATTTGAGAGATAGTTGTGATTTGACATTTTCTCTCTCAGAAACAGAACAGAACTATCAGTGTTTACTTTGTGCTTGTCCTCAGTTCACATTTTACTTTACTTCACTATTCAGTCTGGATCTGTCGTCTTGTCAAAGTCTTGCCTCCTTTCCTTGCTAGCCTGTGTTCCACCAGCATCTGTTCAACCAAAGTAATCAGTCTTGGCATATCTGTGAGCAGTGGTGGAATAAGTATTCAGATCATTTACTTAAGTAAACATACTAATACCACACTGTAAAAATATTCTAGTTAAAAGTAAAAGTCCTGCATTGAAAATGTTACTTAAGTACAAGTATGTAAGTATAATCTAGACATTTTTAAAAGTATTAAAAGAAAAGTACACAATGCAGAAAAATGTCCCCTGTGACTGTTACACTACATTGGGGGGGGGGGGGAATTTATTTGATCCCTTGTTGATTTTGTACGTTTGCCCACTGACAAAGAAATTATCAGTCTATAATTTTAGTGGTAGGTTTATTTGAACAGTGAGAGACAGAATAACAACAAAAAAATCCATATAAATTGATTTGCATTTTAGTGAGTGAAATAAGTATTTGACCCCCTCTCAATCTGAAAGATCTTATTCGCAAATGGAAGAAACACAAAAGAACTGTCAATTTCCCTCGGTCTGGGGCTCCATGCAAGATCTCACCTCGTGGAGATGCAATGATCATGAAAACGGTGAGGAATCAGTCCAGAACTACACGGGAGGATCTTGTCAATGATCTCAAGGCAGCTGGGAACATAGTCCCCAAGAAAACAATTGGTAACACACCACGCCGTGAAGGACTGACATCCTGCAGCACCCACAAGGTCCCCCTGCTCAAGCTCTTAGGCAGCATTCCTCCTTTTCCAAACATGGCGAGTTGAGTTGATGCCAATGACCCCAAGAATACCATCCCCACCGTCAAACATGGTGGTGGAAACATTTTGCTTTGGGGGTGTTTTTATGCTAAGGGAACAGGATAATTTCACCGCTTCAAAGGGACGATGGACGGGGCCATGTACCGTCAGATCTTGGGGGAGATCCTCCTTCGCTCAGCCAGGGCATTGAAAATTAGTTGTGGATGGGTAATCCAGCAGGACAATGACCCAAAACACACAGCCAAGGCAACAAAGGAATGGCTCAAGAAGAAACACATTAAGGTCTTGGAGTGGCCAAGCCAGTCTCCAGACCTTAAACCCATAGAAAATCTCTGGAGGGATATGAAGGTTTGAGTTGCCAGACATTGTCCGCGAAACCTTAATGACTTAAGAGAAGATCTGCAAAGAGGAGTGGGACAACATCCCTCTGGAGATGTGTGCAAACCTGGTGGCCAACTACAAGAAACATCTGACCTCTGTGATAGCCAACAATGGTTTTTCCACCAAGTACTAAGTCATGTTTTGCAGAGGGGTCAAATACTTAT
>NC_060154.1:14372618-14537917 GCF_021292245.1 Micropterus dolomieu | reverse complement strand
GATATGAAAGGAGAGAAACGTTTTATTGGTTACTACATCTTCATTTTTAACCAAAATTAGATTTAGATTAGCCCTGTTGAAATATGACATTTGAGAGAGAGTTGTGATTTGACATTTTCTCTCTCAGAAACAGAACAGAACTATCAGTGTTTACTTTGTGCTTGTCCTCAGTTCACATTTTACTTTACTTCACTATTCAGTCTGGATCTGTCGTCTTGTCAAAGACTTGCCTCCTTTCCTTGCTAGCCTGTGTTCCACCAGCATCTGTTCAACCAAAGTAATCAGTCTTTCTGGAAAGCTGAAACAGGTTTCTAGAGTTTTCGGTGCATATCTGTGAGCAGTGGTGGAATAAGTATTCAGATCATTTACTTAAGTAAACATACTAATACCACACTGTAAAAATATTCTAGTTAAAAGTAAAAGTCCTGCATTGAAAATGTTACTTAAGTACAAGTATGTAAGTATAATCTAGACATTTTTAAAAGTATTAAAAGAAAAGTACACAATGCAGAAAAATGTCCCCTGTGACTGTTACACTACATTGGGGGGGGGGGGGAATTTATTTGATCCCTTGTTGATTTTGTACGTTTGCCCACTGACAAAGAAATTATCAGTCTATAATTTTAGTGGTAGGTTTATTTGAACAGTGAGAGACAGAATAACAACAAAAAAATCCATATAAATTGATTTGCATTTTAGTGAGTGAAATAAGTATTTGACCCCCTCTCAATCTGAAAGATCTTATTCGCAAATGGAAGAAACACAAAAGAACTGTCAATTTCCCTCGGTCTGGGGCTCCATGCAAGATCTCACCTCGTGGAGATGCAATGATCATGAAAACGGTGAGGAATCAGTCCAGAACTACACGGGAGGATCTTGTCAATGATCTCAAGGCAGCTGGGAACATAGTCCCCAAGAAAACAATTGGTAACACACCACGCCGTGAAGGACTGACATCCTGCAGCACCCACAAGGTCCCCCTGCTCAAGCTCTTAGGCAGCATTCCTCCTTTTCCAAACATGGCGAGTTGAGTTGATGCCAATGACCCCAAGAATACCATCCCCACCGTCAAACATGGTGGTGGAAACATTTTGCTTTGGGGGTGTTTTTATGCTAAGGGAACAGGATAATTTCACCGCTTCAAAGGGACGATGGACGGGGCCATGTACCGTCAGATCTTGGGGGAGATCCTCCTTCGCTCAGCCAGGGCATTGAAAATTAGTTGTGGATGGGTAATCCAGCAGGACAATGACCCAAAACACACAGCCAAGGCAACAAAGGAATGGCTCAAGAAGAAACACATTAAGGTCTTGGAGTGGCCAAGCCAGTCTCCAGACCTTAAACCCATAGAAAATCTCTGGAGGGATATGAAGGTTTGAGTTGCCAGACATTGTCCGCGAAACCTTAATGACTTAAGAGAAGATCTGCAAAGAGGAGTGGGACAACATCCCTCTGGAGATGTGTGCAAACCTGGTGGCCAACTACAAGAAACATCTGACCTCTGTGATAGCCAACAATGGTTTTTCCACCAAGTACTAAGTCATGTTTTGCAGAGGGGTCAAATACTTATTTCACTCATTAAAATGCAAATCAATTATAACATTTTTGACATGTGTTTTTCTGATTTTATTTTTTTTGTTATTCTGTCTCTCACTGTTCAAATAACCCTACCACTAAAATTATAGACTGATAATTTCTTTGTCAGTGGGCAAATGTACAAAATCAGCAGGGGATCAAATATTTTTTTCCCCCCACTGTATTATATATTATATCTTTACATTATTATTACTCGTGCATTAATGTAAAAGCAGGATTTGAGGTGGAGCTCATTTGAACTATTTGGTTGTTTGGTCCAACCAACCGTCCAAATCTCAACATCATTACAAATGCATTAAAATTATTAAATGGAAAACCAGAAATTCCTCACATTTGTGAACATGAAAAACACTTAAATGACTTTATGATCGAAATAGTTACCAATTAATTTTCTGTCAATTGACTTACTGGTTAATTGACTCAGCTGTACTTGTATAAACTGTTAAGTAGCTTAATTTATAACAAAACATTTTAGACTTCATGTGTTTTTTACGTAAAAATCTTAATTTTAAAAGTAACTAGTTAGCTGAAGCGAAATGAAGTGTCTTGACAAGTTTTAGATGGATTGACATGAAAAATAACTCTCACGCCGCTAGCGTGGCAAAAAACAACAGATTGATATCTATTGATGTTGTCTGTTTGTCTTCTCTGCTTCTGTCTTCCTGTTCAGATGCCTAAGGTGCAGTACCGTTCCAACTGTAAGCCTTCCACCTTCGCCTACCCACCAGCTCTGGAGGTTCCCAAAGAGAAAGAGAAAGAGAAGGTGAGAACTGAGGAACTGAGGCGCCACAACACATCAGTTTGTTTTGCTTTCCTTTTTCTGAACTTATTAGTCGAGGAAAGCTGACCTTGTTTCATATTGATTTGTGAATAATTTTAAACCCTCACTGTCAGACTCATCATTTTCTTGCCCGTTATATTTATTATTTTAGCATCTCTGGCCTATTTTTCCCAGTTGCTTCATTTCACAATCCTAGATGCTTTTGGAGAATGTAATGAAAGACCAAGCGGCGTTTATTTTGTGGTTGACTAGTTTTCTACATTTTAAGCCATGTTTGTAGAAGGTCTGAGTGTCTATGGTATTGTCTTACATTGTGGAAACGTCTCTTCTCTCTCTTTCTCTCTCGCTCGCTCTGCATGGCAGGTATCCACCGCTGTTCTCTCCATCACAGCCAAAGCGAAGAAGAAGGAGAAGGAAAAAAAAGAAAAGGAGGAGGAGAAGATGGAAGTGGTGAGTCGAAATTCGCAGCCCTTTAAAACCCTCTTCTCCCTCATTAAGTGTAATTTATACTTCTGCGTCGAATCGACAACGTAGGTGACGGTGCAGGCTACGCAGAGGCTACGCCGTCGCCTGACGTGCACCTCCTCAAAAATGTAACTACACGTCGAGAACCGTAAGCCCTGTGATTGGTCAGCTGGGTCGCAAGGCCCCCGAGCCGACCAGAAGTGCCCCTGCTTTGAAGTAACTTTAACTAGCGGCCAAAAACGGCGGCTGTAACACAGTGGATCAATATATTTGACCGTCACAACCCGAACAAAATGACTCGTTTTACAATCAGAATTTATTACATTGTAGGAGCATTATACCTGTTATTTTTGTGACAGAACATTCTTTAAAGTAGACCCCATGGCAATGCAGCCACAGCTTGTGTCCTGGTGATTTTAGTAAAATGTTATTAGACAGCATCGGTTTCACACCACCTGGTATGCGGATAAAATCGATTATCTGGATACTTAACAGGGGTATCAAAGACAGATCGTTTGCTCTTTGACGCCATACACGCACTTTCCTTTATTTCTTTTCTCTGTCTGTCTTGGTCGTTTCTCTCACCCACACCCAGTGTTCGCAGACGGACTCTGTCAGTCCAGAACCAGTATAACTTTCATTGGGATTTTCTCTGGGCGCTAGCAGCAGGTTTGATCCGCTCTGCCACGCTACATCTCAGCTCTGGTGCTGAGAGACAAGCTTGGAAATGTTCGCCCTTCTCACATCCCCAGGCGTTTGATTTTATCTGGCTTAACTTAATAAGAAGGCTGTTAAAGGGGAGGTATCGACTCTCACTGGGGTCAGACGGTTCAGAATTCACGGTCATTTCTCTGGACAGTTTTATAGAGCTGACTTAGGTTTTGACCACTTTGGTTGCATTTAGCTCATCTATTTAGCCTGAAGGGTTTCACTGCGGTACTGTTTTATTTTTCCACTAAATATATCCAGACTAAAAAGAGTGCAGTGGGTGAGATGAAATAGAAATGGCAGGGAATATAAACAGGGTATTGATAAACACAATGGATGTTATGAACACCATGATAAAATTGAAGAGCTAAAACAATTAGTCAATTTAAGCGATCAACAGATTATTATAATATTTTTAAAAAGTAAAGTTCACTGATTCCAGCAACTGAAATGTGCAGATTTTCAGCTTTTCTTGGCTGAGATTCAAATAGACAATCAGTGATTAAGAAACTAATCGACACATTCATATTAATCAATAATTAAAATAATTGTTTGTCGCAGCCCCAAAATACTAGTCTTAATTAAGTAGATAAAATCTGAATGCATAGGTTGTCACATTTATTACTTACAAGGCTGAGGATAAGAACACTAACATGAAATCAGTGACCAAGAAACAGACTGCTCGTGGTGATGATAAAACATTTGAAACACAGATCTGTAAGCTATTAGAGACAACATTTCCCACCTGAAGCCTCCCATTAGAACCTGAGTCAGAGGAGAAAACACAGTGTCAGTGTTTCAGACATCTGCAAGAGATGATATAGTTTGGTCTTGAAATGCAATACTTTTTTTTTTTTTTTATTACCAGCTCCCTTGGCACCTTCTGTCCTTCGGTGTCCTTTTTATGGCTTTCCACTGTTTATCTGATAGCCCAACAAATCACTAGCCATCAAGGGCACCGGAGCAGGACAGGACTGAATCAGAACAGAAAGAAGGAAAACCAGAATTTATTACTCATAACTTCTCCAAACTGTCAAATAATGTCAAATTTATACTAGAACAATAGGTTCTGGTTGTGGTGTGATTATAGTGCGTTTTAGATGTATAATAATTGTGGAAGATCAGCAGTTTTTTTTTAATGCATAAGACAAATTATTAGAGACAGATAAAAAATAAATATACAGACACAGCAGATTCAACTGGACAAGAACGGTACAGATTTCTTTTAAAGTACATTAAGAAAAGTGATCACATGCGGAAACTGCTGCTTCTCTATCACAGGAGGTCCAGGAAGGGGAGAAGGAGAAAAAGGATGAAGAGAAGGAGAAGGAGAAGAAGAAAGAGGCAGAGCCAAACTTTCAGCTCCTGGAGAACCCGGCCAGAGCGATGCCGGCTCAGCTCAAAGTCCTCAACATGCCCGAGACGTGCCGCTACCAGCCCTTCAAACCGGTAACACACCTCTGTGTGTTTGTCTGCAATTAAAATTATTCAGTCTTCTACCCCTGTAGTTTTGTTTTTTGGATCCAGACTGTTTCCTTATAGTTCTGGGATAATTACTGTGTAGTCGCTACGTTTAACTTATTTTCTGTTAAGTAAATGCCAAAATAAAGATGTTGAATGTACATTTTTATTATTCATAGCACCGTTGCATCTAAGAATTCATGAGACACTGAATTACAATATTTAAACACTTATTATTATCATTATTGATGATGATAATGATAATAAAAATAATAATAATAATTATAATTATAATAATAATTATAATAATAATTAATGGAGGTGATGATTATGACACAGATCAAACGACAAATAACATCTAGAATGTACTAAACATCAACATGATATTTAAACAATGTAAAAGTATCTCAGAGAAGTTTTTAGTTTAACATAAATCGTTCTGCAAGTTGATTTTGTCCAAGTCCAGAACTTCCCCCACTCATCAGGCCTATAAACCAGACAGCTGCTCTCCTGCTGTAAATGTTGACAGTTTCCTGCAGTAAATGGCAGGACGACGTGCAGTCACCCAATGAGCACTCAACCTAGTCCTGTAAAGAGGAAGTACTGTTTGATTTTTGTGTCCAGCGATCTAAGGTTAAAGTAGTACATTGTATGCTGCCTTGTCACAAGTGCCAAAATGGTGTCTTTGCTTGTCTTAAGTTTTGTAATGCTGCTTTCCTTTTTAAGGGTTTGTTTTTACATTCAAAGACGGGTTTAGGAAGTGAAGAGGTTTTACAGACTTATCTTGAAATCTGGTCCCTGTCGGGAGGTTTATTGAAAGCCTATTATGTGGATCAACTTACATTAAAATGAAGTGTCCTGTCTTTGATTCTTCATTGGAGCTGAATGATTCCACAAATAGATTATTTTTAAACTTGACGTTTTTAGTTTTGTTTAGAAGAAACTGCCATCAAAACCACACAGTACACAGTCGTGACCTTTTTACTTTTGAATAAATTAAACCTCCTGAATCCTATTGCTACAACCGTAAAGGCTGGACAAATATATCAAAATAACATATTGTATAGATTGTGTATTGTGCATTGACATATTTTCTGTCTTTGGAAGACTGAGTGTCTTGACATAGATTTAAAATAAATTCCTGTGAGTGAAAAAAGCCTGGATTACCAACTAACCAAAGTGGGTCACTGCCCCTGGACCCTCGGACCCTCAGGGGGCCTAGCACCTGTGGTGTTTGTGGTAATTTGGCTAATTGCAAACTTCTTTGATAATACTGCATGCACCACTAAAAGCACTATTTAAATGATCATATAAATGATCGGGACTTTATGTGCATAACCGTGAGAACCGGTCTTGTAGCGGGGCCCTGAGTTAAAAACTAGATTTTGTTATTTTATTTAGTTTATTTTATATATACGCTCCATACTGGGCCGTAAAATCTAGCTTTAAAGCCTTTTATTATGTTGAGCTCACGTGGTACATCTTCCTGAATACATGATGCTTAATCGTTACCACAGAATACTTACTAATTTCTGACTATTACACACACAGTCCTCAGAAAGGTGGGAGAAATGGCATGGTTCATTGCGGGGCCCTGCAGATCATTTTTGCCCCAGGCTCCCGAGAGGGTTAATTGGGCCCTGGGGATTAGACAATGTTTGTTGGTTCCAGAAGGATTAGAGAATTTAAAGAGCATATTCTTATGGTTGTGTGATAAATTTCCTCTCTTTTACCTTTAGCATGCTGCATCGCCTGCTGTCTGCTTGGTCATTGTAGTTTAGCCAGACTGAAATGCTGAGTTCGGTTTCTTTCCAGCTGTTACATAAGCATCAAGTTCCTTGTCAAGGGTGAAGAGTGAGACGTAAACAATGTTTGTTCTGTTGACATTGAGCGAGGATACTTTTAACATAAATATCTGCGGCGTATCAGCAAGTGTTGACACCTAACCTGAATTTTTCATGTCCGTCACCAGCTCCACACAGGCGGGATCATCATCATGAAGGACACCAGCGAGGAGGAGGAGGAGCTGGTGGAGCCCGTTTCTGCGCACGGCCCCAAAATCGAGGAGGAAGAGCAGGAACCAGAGCCCCCCGAGCCTTTCGAGTACATCGACGAGTAGAAATGCTCTCACAGCGGAGGTATGCTCACAGAAATCTTTCCTGAGCCTTGTTATTCATTCATAACTTAAGCAAACCTGAAGTGTCTGCTGATATTCACCACACTGGTCTTCCACATTTATTGGCACGGAGAACATGGCCGCCGTTAAAACTGTCTCTCCCACCTCAAATGTGTTTGAACTGTTAAATGACTATATCTAAACTAAAAGGCCTGCAGGGCTCTTAGGTATGATTACATTAGACCTTTTCTTCCTTTAGTGTATTTTTTAAGAGACATTTTGTCCGTATAGAGGCAGGGAGATGTGAATTTGACTAAATTCTCAATTTATTTAGGAACTTTTACTTTGACTACGTTTTTTTAAAAGTCAAACATCAGGCCACAACAGCATTCATTTCACAGCGAGCAGATCAAACTACAGTGTAACCGGCCGCAGTATGAAGGTACACTTAAGATTACACAGCAAAATACCGTGTTACTGGTCTCCAGACACCACAGCTGTCAGGCCGTTTTCATAGGAAGTAACGTTACGCGATATCACACAATGCAGGTCTGTACTGTTGTTTCCAAGCCTAACCAAGTTTCACCCATCACTGACGCTGAGGAATGTAAACAGCGCTGCCATCTCCAAACGCCAGCACAGAGGGCAAACCTTCTCCCTGCACTCGCCAATGAGCCGGGATGCTTAATGATTCCTGGCTGCTTGTTGTGTTTGTGTTGGATTGGCTGCAGCTTGCCTCCCATGTAGGAGCTTGCTGTTGCGTGTGATGAGACCGATGAGGTGTCAATGACCAAATTAGGGCCTCTGCGCATACTGTGTCATCTCTTTATGAGTTTCAAGTGCGGTGTGACAGATTAAACACTGCAGAGATCATCGTCAGGCTGACTTCACGTGTGCCAGAGACAGCGCGGTGGCCAAGTGGTTAGAACCACCGAGTCATTGTGGAAGGTCACAGGTTTGATGCTCAAAAAAGAAATGTGTGTCACAGCAGTCACACTAGATGGAGCATATCAGTTTTACTTTTACCGACTGCACATTTTCTGGTCGTTAAGTCTGCTTATTAGTCATGTTCCACCTACGCAGGTGTTTTTACTCCATCTACCTGATAAGCGCTCTTGTCTGGGCTGAATTGGTGTGTAGGACTACGTCCTGTGGCTAACAACCATGTGGATTTTAGTTTTGACAGTTCCAGGGCCCACGTTGGCTTTTCTTGTCATGACAAGTTAAGATGTCTGTTGGAGAAAGCAGTCTTTTATCAACCATCATCTTGAGTTTTAGTGCCCTCAGTCTGTCTGTGTAATATAAGTGTATATAATCTCTTGCTTCAGCCTACACCTTCTAGGTCACTGCTATGGCCTGTTTTTGAAGTTAACTCATTATTTTGTAGCTGTTTAAGCCTTTAAGTTATTATTGTTTTTATTTAATTTGAAGTTTCAGTCCTGGTTGACTTGTCGACACCTGTATTTACTGGCAGTATGCTTAATAGCAAGTGTGGTTTAATACTACAGATCACAGAATTCTGGAAGCAGCTAAACAAACTATTTTTGTTTCAAGAAAGAAGGCAGGCAGTAATTGGCTTTTTTCCATCATTTTAAGAGCAATTGTGATCTGATTATAAGCTGCACATGGCGCGAACAGCAGGGCACAGTGAAAGCATTTGGTTACCACACTGAGAAGTTGGAGGTGTGCAGCCTGTCGCGCGCAGCTCTTCATTTAACAGCTCACTGTGGCTGATCCTCCTGGTCCCATTACTCAGACACATTGCATTTCCCTTGACTACTTCATAATCAAAATCAATTTGTGTTTCACCAGTTAAATGCTTTTAATGTGAAGCAAAATAAATGTTCGGTTTGCATTAGCAGTGACTTAATACAGCATTTTTCCCAGGAATGTCGCCACAGACACCCAGTTATATATAAATCAGTGTAATGTTGCACAATCAGACGGCCATAGGCTCAATCACTATTGTGTTACCTCATACGGTTATAGATGGTGACTTAGCAGACATTTATTTAAATGTAAATCTTTAATAATTATTTTGTAGCTTAAAGACCTAAATAAATAAGGTGAATTCACTTCAAAACTTTCCCCAGCTGATGTAGTAAATCAGTTGTATATAATCTAAAGCACCCTCAAAGACCTTTTTTATGAAGAACTTCTCTCAAAACAAAGATCCCACACATTTTCATTACTTTATTCTCTTATAAAGATTATATACTACTGTTGCTTTAAGTGAGCAAAAGTCCACCACTTTTTAAATTGATAAATGATCATCAATCAGCAGATATAATACATTCATACAGTCACTCTATGTGGTCATTCCACATGTTGTTTAATATTTACTGTGTGAGTTACTGATTTGTAGGAAACTTTTTTTCTGAAAGTGTCTGACCCAACAAACATGGATTGCTCAGCCAGTCTGTCGTTTTGATTCGAGTTGTCTGATGTGAATTTAGTTCTAGTCGTAAACATATGAATATTTTCAATCTCTGCCTACCATAATTTCTGACATGAACAGGCCCTAAAGTTCTTTTTTGTGTTTTCAGATTTGAAAATAGATAATTATGTCTATGGAAAATATTCTTGCATATATTTTTGACAGTCATGTAGCAAGAATATGGCTGTTTTTGTATGTGTGTGTATATGACCATAAGAAACAAGTATTTTGTATTAATAAAGTAGACCCACTGTTAATAAAACTTTTTACAGTGGGGCTCAACTGATCAATAATGCACATGACCTACGCTATTTTGAAAAAGCACTGCAATGAATAGGTTATTCGTTTTGTTTTCACATCATTGTCACATTCTTTTGGACTAATTTGGCAATCGTTTACAACAATAGGCCTGGTGTGCCGAACTGTTTAGAGACCAACAGAGAAATGAGCGTTAAAGTTTAAAAGATGGGCGAACTGCGCCACAGGCGTTAAATGGTTCCATCTGGTTTGTAGCTTGCAGCTCGCTTTTTGTTTTTAGTATCTTATGCTGTCGCTATGTGTCAGACATGCTCACAAATCCTTGAGCTAAAGTCAAAGTCAAGTCTCAAGTCTGAGCTAGAGTCAAGTACTGTTTCTCAATGAGTTCGCCAAGTTCGGGAGTATAAACTCCAAGGAACTGGAGCACGCAGTCAGTTATTGAGCAATTGGAACACCAGCGGACTTGATGATGGCCGCACCCGTTAGCGGGCGGGACCTCACATCTCCGAAATCGTCATAGCAATTTCTTTAGATAAGCTCTGTCTTGAGAAATCAACCACATATTTGGAGTTTAAACAACTATATTCCCGCATAAAAAAAACTCTTAAAACTACCACATGTGACACAAGAACAGCGGTATTATAAGTTACAGTTGTGTTTTCTCGTCCAACATTTCCGCTTTTTGGTGATGAGACTACATGTTTCGTAGATAGGTAAGGTACAGTATATACAGAATAACAGCAAGCTCATTGAACCTTTCCTAAAAATAATCATTGTTCATGAGTCCCGCACCTCAAGTCCAAGTCAAGTCTGAAGTCTTTTGAGGACGAGTCTCAAGTCGAGTCTCAAGTCACTGTGTGTGCGACTCTCAAACTTGATTCTCCATCTCTGCTATGTGTTGTAATGTGTGACTGCTCAGAGACCCCTCCACCTCCTCAGGAGCCTCCACAGTCCTGTTGAAAGAGATTGGCTAAGATCGGCTGAAGGATTACATTTGGAGGAGACTGGGGGCAATTGTACATTTTTTACATTGTCCTCGTTCGTTTAGCACAGTTTGTTGGTGGTGATTATTTGAATCAGTTATATTAACAAAACATGTTCATTTCAATTAATAAATTTTCTTCATTTCATTGACCCCTCTTTGTTCTGACCCCAAACACATTTCAGGGGGAGACATGTTCCTTGCTTTAAACCCTGCATTAATGTGGTGTAAGCTCTATCATTTAAAAAAAACATGTGTTGGTCCTCTGCAGCTCAGTGGGCAGAGCACAGTATGGTGCTAACAAAGACTGGTATCTGTTCCCACTGCTGCTCAGAAAATTTAGTTTGGTTCAAATAAAAACAGCAAATGGCTTAAAATTTTCATTTTTATTAAATGATCATCCTTGATAATCATTATGTAGCTTGATATCTTCTAATATTTGTGCACTTCTTTTGGGGAGGTTTGGATAATTAAAGTAAATCACCTCTAACCGTTGTTTTTTTCTCTTACCAGGCATCGGGAGGAGTGAGATCCCAGCATGTCGGTCCAGCGTCTCCCCCCTCTGTGCATCCATCTATCCATCCACCTCCCCGCTTCACTTCCTCTTTTACACGTTTCTTTCCTGTTCTGGCTCCTCATTTGTCAGACAGGGAATGTTTTACATTCTCAAATTGTATAATTTTCTGTCCGTACAATAAAAATGATGTATATTGGAGAGTGTGTGTTTATTTGAGTGGATATTTCACCAGGCGTGCATTGAGGGAATTTCTCTAATCCCATACGTTTAGACTGGTTTACATTTTCAGCACTCAGCAGCAGTCTGTCTCTGTACAGTGAGCTGAGTGGACTGTATACATACTAAACAACTCCGTGAGGCACGGAGGGTTTTCAGGAAATTAACTTGGGGGTGTCTTGAAGGTCAGAAGTCAGGAATACTGCCTATAATAAATATGTATGATCAATTTGGGCAGGACAGAAGGAAAAGGTTAAACTCAGTTTCTCTGTTTGCTCACTTTAACTTTCTCTTTTCTTGTTTGCTTCATGTTTATTCAGACAGTTATGTTATGAGACTTTCTGTCCACTGAAACAGATATTTGTTTCTGCAGTTCAGATTCTGCAAAAATGAAGTTTATCCAGTGTGTTTGTGGTCTTTTTAATAAACACACATCATTAACACTTAAGAATAACATGTAATTGAGCTGAACTGGCTGTGTACTATTTAATTGCTTTGGCTCTATTTGAGTTGAGGAAAAAAAACTTTTTTCAATAATTATTGAGCAGTGAAAGTCTTCCCTCTTAAAAAAACAAACAAAAGAACTCCATGCAGGAAAAGAGGGTGTTTGGCACAGGAGTGGACTTGTATGTACACCATGACTTCTAGCTGATGATTATCACATCCACAGAAATCACACAGTAAGTGATAAGTCACAAAATATTCTTCAAAAGAAAATCAAAAATTTGGAAAACACTTCATATTTACACTGAACAATATAATAAACACAACACTTCTTTTTGCCCCCATTCATCATGAGCTGAACTCAAAGATCTAAGACCTTTCTCTATGTACACAAAAGGCCTGTTTTTCTTTGACATTGTTCACAAATCTGTCGAAATCTGTGTTAGTGAGCACTTCTCCTTTGCTGAGATCATCCATCCACCTCACGTGTGGCATATCGAGATGCGTGTAAGACAGCATGGGTATTGCACAGGTGTGCCTTAGGCTGGCCACAATAAAAGGCCACTCTAAAATGTGCAGCTCCATCACACAGCAAAATGCCGCAGATGTTGCAAGTTCTGAGGGAGCGTGCAATTGGCATGCCAACTGCAGGAATGTCCACCAGAGCTGTTGCCCGTGAACTGAATGTTCATTTCTCTACCATAAGCAGTCTCCAAAGGCGTTTCAGAGAATTTGGCAGTATATCAGTCTACACTCTATACACCATAACTACGTTTTCAGTGGTGTATAAAGACCTTGCATAATGAACCATTATGTTTTTATTACCTTGAAATGAGATATTTGTATCTACATAACCGCGGGCACCCCCTTCTATGGACTTCGCTGTATTTTGTCGTCATGTTTCTACAATAGCCGACAACAGACAAACAGCGCTACAGAGCGCGTTTCGTCTTCTTTTCCTTGTATAATTCCGGCAGTGTCGACGCCTGTCACTACATTAAATGCATCCATAGAAGAAGAAGAAGAGGGAAAAATAATAATACTAAACAGTCTCTGAGTAGTATTCTGGTTTATCAGAAGTAAGAAGAGAAGTGACATGCGGACAAAGTTAGTGAGACAATCAGCTGATCAGTAACGTTAATTGGCAATATTGTCAATAAAATTGTAAGCTAGCTTAGCCGTTAGCTTAGATCATGGAAGCATCAGCCAGCTAAACTTTTACTGCCCTGATAGAAAAATCATATAAGGTTAGTTGTATTGGTTTATTCTCCAGCGCTGGCTTTGGCTTGTGGTGTAAAATATGTTGTTGGATTAGTTTTATGTAACGTTAGTGACTCTCTCTCTAGCGCTCTGTTTTGACTTTGTCGTTACGTTAGTGAGACAATCAGTCTATCAGCTGATCACTTATTGGCAATAAAACGGTAGCTTACAGCTGGAAGCTCAGATGAGACAGCTAAAGTTTTACTGCCCTGGTAGAAAAAAAATATGTTGTTGGATTAGTTTTATGTAGTTAATCTATCTCTGCAGAGCTCTGTTTTGGTTTTGTTATGTTCGTGAGACAATCAGCTGAGAAGGCAGCTTCCAGCATCAAAACTCAGATCAGCCAGCTAAACTTTTACTGCGCTGGTAGAAAAAATCTGTAGTTGGATTGTAATTTAATGTAGTTCTTCTCCAGCCTCTGTTATGGCTTTGTTACATGGACAGAAATGTGCCGTTACCTTCCTGAGACAGCTGATGAATATTATTGGCAATAAAACAGAAACAGCAGGGAAGCTCAGATGAGCAGCTAAACTTCTGTTGAATACTGCACTGGTGGAAAACATGTATTTCTTTTCAGTGCTAGTGACCAATAATGAATACTTTCAGAATTTGCATTTAAAAAAGATGTTTTTTGGATATTGCTTTGCTTTGGATATTGTGCACACTGTGTCAGTACTACTTTGTGTTTCTGTTGTATTTTAAAAAATAAAAAAAAACATTTTGGTAAAACTTGCAGATTGCTTGTCTAATTAAGCAAAGTGAGAGGAGCTTTGATCTTCACCTGACAATGCCTTTATAAACTTCATGTATTATGTGGTTTATAATGGACTGTGGTGCAGAAACAGTCATACTTGATTCACTAGATGTGATAGTGTTTGAGATGTTCTTCATTTACTTTGGTATGTTAGTCCAGATGAGCCAACCCTCCCAAGTTGTAAAATAATGTATTACTGGAGTATGAGACATCATGTAGCACTTCATTTCTTGATGTAGCTGTTGTTTATTAATGAACAAGTAACAATAATATTTTTTTTAAAAAACATGTTTTTACTGAACAATTAAGTAAATATAATTTCTTAATATATATGGCTACAGAAACCTGATTTCTTGACTTGCAACTCCCTGCTATCTCATAGATGACATCTTTTGTCCTGTCTAAGGCACCATAGCTATACAACTCGCTTGGATGGGGGGGGGGGGGGTGCAGTTCGCAACCCCTTACCACTAGATGTCACTAAAATGTACACACTGAACCTTTAAGAATGCACTGTATGTTTGTGGCAGAATAATTCATCCCAGAGAAAATATAACCTGTTTCCTATCATATTCTGTACCACTTCATTGAGTCCTCAATACTCCATATCACAGCAGTTATATCACAGTGACAGTAGTAAGATGGAAAACAAAATTTTATTACAACCAACCAACAAGCCCTGTAGTATTCTGTATAATGTCTTTGGAGAGGAGTATCTGTGTGGAGCTGAATCTTTGGAAAGACAACTCTTCATCTCCAGTGATCAATCCACTGGAGTTCAGGAGTCGGGTGCGGGATAGATGCTGGCCTGGTATGAGGGCGGCCCATTATCTGATGATCTGTCTGTGGGGTTGATGTTTCTCCTCATAATTAACACCGTGGTACTCTGACTTGAGACTTGACCAGCATTAGACAGAGTTAATTTTGTTTACGCTTGTTGAGGTACGCAGTGATTGCTGTTTTATTTAAAGTAATGTCAAAACTATTTCATTAGGTTGCCCCAAAGCTTCTTTCTTGCCATAGAATTGTTTTCACACCCTCTTAAGTTTTCTCTCACTTATTATTTCACTCTTGTTTGTTTACTTCTGAAATTGTGTCATTCCTTTTGCTTATTAGACACTTAAGCAAGACAATATATCTATCCGCCTTGTAAATAGACTTGAGACTGCAGCAGAATCCTTTTTTGGGGGCGGGGCTTTGTGTGGTTTTTGGTCTTCGACCCTCAAGATCAAGTTTATCATCTTCAAGTGGCCAGTTTCCCCAACCTAAGTGTGATTATATTTGGTGAATGAAGCTTCATGTGGAAAAGTGGTTTGGGAAGTGTTCAGGAAATGATAGCACAGGCGGTGGTTTTCAGCATGAAATGTGTTGGAAAGCCACTCGTTTGATTTTTAATGCGTAAGACTGGTGGAAAAAACGTCTTTGCTGTGAACTCAGTGGTCATCGGAGCTGCTTGTCCGCTCCAATCAGTGAACCAGCGAATGTACATTTTGGCCAGACATTTAGTCTAATCAATTCCTCCCTTCACATTCCCAGATACTTGGTCATGGAGGGCTGTCTTAACAACTTTATTGACTCCACTGTCTTTCCAAATCTTTGCTCGTCTCCCGGAACTGCAGAGCACACACACACACACACACACACACACACACACAAACACACACAGACACACACACACACACACACACGCACACACACACGCACGCACACACTCCTCTCTGAGGTCTGTCTGACTTTGACCTTAATGACCAAATTCGTCATCGTTATCACTCGGCATGTGATTCCTGTGAGGTGGAAGAAGAAGCATCGGCTGCTGCAGGTCTGATTGGACACATCCTAAATATAGAGGCTGTTGAGTCCACAGCTGAGGTATGAACTTTGTGTTACAGTGCCACATTCCTGGAGATGCGATAACACTTTGTAGACCCCACAGGAGAGAATGTTTTGGTCACACTGCAACCCACACACCCCTCCCCCCCCTCTGCTCCACATCTTCCTTGTTTCCATGCTCTTTTCCAGCTAAGATGAGGTGAGGTCTGCTGCAGCCTTCTCTTCCCGTACGTCCCCGATAGAGCTGGGGTGGGATGAGATGTAGATTTGTAAGTCTGAGTGTGGAAAATCTGCCTCTGTACACAGCCACGTCTCATTCTTCAGACTCTTCAAACATTCATATGCTCACACTTTTTTGTCATAGAGCGGACTTCCTCCTCATACCACCTGTTTCTCTTTTATGTGGGTTTATAAGTATTTGAGTATTTTGCTTGTGTGCCCACAACTTTTCAACACCGTAGCCCTGTTTCAGCCATGTTAGCTGTGTGGCTCTATTTATGGCAATGTTGGTCAGTCTGTGCGGTCCAGTATCTCACCTCAGCTATCTCATATCTCAACTATTGAATGGATTGCTCTGAAATTTGGCACATAGCCATGGTCTCCAGAAGATGAATCCTATGACTTTTCTAATGCCCTGACTTTTCCTCTTGCGCCACCAGTAGATTAACGCTTTTTTGTGAAATGTCTCAACAACTATTAGATGGGCTGTCATGAAATTTGGTTCAGACATTCATGTCCCCCTCAGGATGAATTGTAATTACTTTGGTGATCCCTTAACTTTCTATATTGTTATCAGGTCAAATTTTTATTTTCTCCAATACTTAAGTTTATGACCAAATGGCTGCAAAACTAATGACATCCCCATTAGCTTTGGCTGGACTTTGTGTTTAGTGCTAATTAGCAAATGTTAGCATGCTACCATGCTAAACTAATATTGTGTACATGGAAAACCTTCTTTGAGTCCGCATGTTAGCATTGTCACTGTGAGAATATTAGCATTCTGACAGCCTAGCAGTCACTAGCATGGCTGTAGACATGTCTTGCTTGGCTTTTATTTTTTAAGGCTTTGGCAAATTTGCCCCATGAAAATTCATGCTGCATGACATGCTAACAGCTCCTGTTTGCACTGCAACATTGGATGTGCAGAAAACAATCACTTGATGACTTTTGGCACTGTCTAAATATGATAAATTTGAGACAAGATCTGAAGTTATAATGAGCGTCTTGATTTCTCAGCACACACCGTTAGGAAACAGAGATCGATGGTGCTGAGAAGATGCAAATGGCATCAGTTCAGTTCAAAGGGTTTCTGATATTTCCCCCCTTTCTCTATTCACTCCCTACGCAAAAGCCACACACATCAGTTACTATAAAATAATGAAAATTGGCCGGCAGTGCATCAATATTTAAGCTTTAAGCATTTAGCTAATGTTCATATTCTGACAATGAGCAATGAACAATGAATCTGGTCAGTTTTTTGTTTTCAGGGATCAGACATGTGACCTTTCACTATAAATCCATGACTCTAACTTCTGAGCTTGGATTTGTGCTTTTTAGGAAGAGTTAAAAAAAGGTTGCACCTCCATATTCCCTAATGAGTACAACTGCGAAGCACCATACAAGGCAAAGGATCCCTCAGTTGCGTCCAGTCATAAGGGCCAAGCTGTGGAGAGGAGATGGAGGCAGGCAGCCAACCAGCAGCGACTAATGTCTGTCAGTAAACTGACAAACCAAACGTCAAGAGAGAAGGAGGAGGAAGAGGAGAAGGGCGAGAGTTTGTGTGAGCAGACGGAGCATGTAGTCACCGTCTGCAGATGCAGCGATGGTGGTGACGATGTCGATGAAAGAATGGAGGGTCAGCAGAGCTGTTAAAGCAAATAAGTGGACCCACCAGAGAGCTCATTGGTCAGGTCAGCGAGCATGTGGCCTGCTGACAATGTCGAGGTCTCAGAGAGGTTTTGGCTGGACTCGAGGACCAGCGAGTGATGTGCCGATGGTCCATGATAGAGCTCTGGACTGGACAGACTGTTCTGTCTCCTCTGGGTGAACGTTCAACACTGAACAAACTCAGGATGTTGTGGATTTTGGCTCTAGCTTGAAACTGCCCTTCTATCTCTGAGTAAAAAGATAGAGACCTCCTACAAGGAAGCAGCAGACTTTGAAGCAGGAGAGTTGATATAAACAGTTCCTATGATAATAATCCCGGCTGACTTTTATACACACATTCAATGTTTTTTGTATTGTGTTGCATACTTATTCCTTTTTAGTCGGTGTTCATATGCCACAGGTTCACTTTTTGTGAACTCTCACACTCCCTCATCCAAAAGCTGGAATCATCATTGAGCTGTTGGATATCAAGATTATCATCTATCCAGCCAAGTAACTGCTCCTGTACAGGACACTAAAACGATCTGTCAATTGCTCAGTCCTGGAAGGAACAGTAGGGCCCCCACAGAGCCCTGATCTCAACATCATCGAGTCTGTCTGGGATCACATGAAGAGAGAGAAGCAACTGGCGCTGCCATGATCCACAGACTGGGAACTGTGGGTAGTTCTCCAAGATGTTTGGGCCAACCTACCTGCAGAGTTCCTTCAAAAACTCTTTCCAAGTGTACCTGGAAGAAGTGATGCTATTTCGAAGGCAAAGGGTGGTCACACCAAACATTGATTTGATTTTTCTTCTGTTCAACCACTTTGTGTTTTGTTGTGATAGTGATAAATATAATCTATTAACATGTCTATTTTTGAAAGTATTCTTACTTTACAGCATTTTTTAACCACACCTGCCTAAAACCTTTGCACAGTACTGTATCTCCACAGCGCTTAGCTTGACAAGCCCCTGGGGCAGCTCTGCTTCCTTGTCCTCTGAAGTTGGACCGAGAGTCACTATCGTCATCTCGAGGCACAACAGCAGGTTAGCATGCTAATTTCAATCGCTATTTCTGCACACTCACTACATTGACGACTTGACATGACTTCAGAACGGTTCCTTACTCATATTTTGTTGATCATATGTAAATGTTTTAAATAAAGTTCTGACCAAGTCATTGTACCTTTAAAAAAGCCAGACAACATATTGGCAAATATTCTATTTTCAACACAAATCCTCAGTCATCCAGGTCATAGTTATCCAAGGAAGGTTAAATCATGGGCAACTGGACTTTGTTGAAGATACTGGTAGACATTTTGCCTCTCAATCCATTTTCGCTTTCATGAAACATCTTCCAGTCTCTTCAACCAAGTCCAGTTGCTCTTGATTGAACCTTCCTTGGTTTAACAGATAATGTTTACCATGTCCACCATCTTAGTTAATTGTATAAGCATGCTAACATTTAATATTTAGCAGTAAATACAAAGTACAGATTGGCTGATGGAAATGTCATTTGGTTGCTGGTATTTGGTCATAAAGCAAAAAAGTATTGGACAAATAAAAACAAGTCGTCCTGTGGGGAACGTGAATGAGTATCAAATTTCATGGCAATTTACCCAATAGAGATATTTCAGTTTTGAACAAAGTGACAGACAGACCAACACTGAGCCACAACAGTTGCAGCTCTACACTGAATGCAATTTTTGGTTAAAGTTCAATGCCAAGCTTAAAAGAAACTGTACAATTTGTGCAGTTGGTGAGATGTTGCACTAAAATTGATCATGTCTTTGTGGAACGTTTAGAGTCAATAGTTCTACTAACAGAGATGAGATAGTGACGCACTACTAGTGGCTGTTTCTCAGGCTTCAGGAAGCACAACTGCTCTGCCTCAGTGACTAAAGTTTACTGTGTTGATGTTCACTTGGCCCCTCTGATCCCAGATAAGGCGACTGATGTCAAAACAATCTGAAGAGTTACATAATGCTCTTTGTTGTCGCTAGCATCCGTCAGCAGCAGCTGGGCAGGACAAGTGGCTGTTGTCTGTTGGCGACATGGGCTTGTGGTTTGAGGAACTATCCTGAGACACAAAGTTGAAAAATGAAACTCCCTCCAGGAACAGCAAATACTGTGAAGAGAAGCTGACATATCCATCATACAAACTGTCAATCAGAGTTCATGTTTTTTTTGTACATTGCAATGGGCCACTAAGTGATTAATCATTAGTTGTTGCCCTGAGTACAACCAGTCTTGTTGTTGACCACTGAGCAGGTCCACTGGAGCTTTTGGAGCTTAAGTTTCTTGGTCAAGGATGCGTGCTACAACAGTAAATGTTTAGGGAAGAGAGGGTTGGTAATTTACTGTTCTCTCACATGTGACAATAGTTGGTTGCAGCTGTCCACTTATAAGCCCCTTTGACTATTAGGCTCCTACTGCCCAAATATTCGAAGTTAGTTCTTCTTGTAAACAAATCTCATAAAAATCACCAAAACAATGTTTTAGTCCATCTGTAAATTCTTTCCACACTGTATGTTTTAAAGGTGAAGTATGTAATATTTATGAGGATCTATTGACAGAAATGCAATATAAGATATGCAACTATGTTTTCAGTGGTGTATAAAGACCTTACATAATGAACCGTTATGTTTTTATTACCTTAGAATGATCCATTTATGTCTAAATACTCCGCGGGTCATCTTAAATGGAAGTCACCATGTTGTGCACTTGTTTTACAGTAGCCTAAATGGACAAACTACTCTACAGAGCGCGTTTCATCACTAAGTTGAATACTTATTAAGAAGAAGCACAAACCTGTCCAAAATTAGAATATAGCTGGGTTGTTGAGATCAGCGACTCAATCTTAAATCTCTGCTATGGAAACCTATGACATGGAAACTTCGTTGCCTCCAGTGCATAAATGCCACATTTCAGTGAACTAGGAGACATCTTGTGTCATATTTGCATATGTGGAAAACCCATATCGGACAGAATTGTTTATTCGGAGCAGATTATTTTCCACATGTCTTAAAACATGTCTGGAAAGGATCTTTAAAAGAAGAAGACTCAGTCTGGTCTAACCCTCACCTGCTCTAGCTCACTCAGTTCTCTGCAGCTGGCTGAGAGGAGGTTTCAGGTCCTCTGGGTGTCAGAACAGCTGGACACCAGACCTCCCCAGCTGGGGAAACCTGTTGGAAAGGCTGACGGCTCATCGCAGCACGAAGCGAGGCTCTCTGGAAAGCTTCACTCAGGAAAAAAAAATCTGGTCCTGCCCATTCTGGGAATTTAGGCTGGAGACAAACAAGCATTAGTTCTGGAGAACGAAGCATAAGATCTGCGGCCTGGTGAAGGTGGTGCATGGTACAACATGGTACTGCACGTTGTCTAACACCTTTTTCCCCCTCTTGTCAGAGTGAGTGTGGTGGAGGATATTGTGGTATGAGAGTGTGCTTATAACACTGCGCCTATTCATACCGGCTGTCCATTCATCATCAGCATTTAGAGAATACAGGCAGAACTGTTTGGATTTGCAGCACAAGGCTGCTCCAACATATGAAACCTGAACCTTTCTATTCAGTGTGAAGATGGGCGGAGTAAATATTAGCACTCATGGCTGAGGATGTGGAGGCCAAGACTGTGCTGTGTAGCATAAACGCTTAAACAGAACAGTATTTCTGCCAAGAAGAAGGCATTTCTTTTATAGACTGGAGTTTGACTTTTTCTTAGAGGCAGGGATGGAGCTTGAATTGATTGAATGTTACTCTACTGTTTCAGGCTGATGTGTTGATTCCTGCCCAACTGTGGACAGTGGTGGAAAGTAACTATGCACATTTACTCAAATATTGTACATAAATACTACTTTATATTTCTACTCCATTACATTTCAGAAGCAAATATTGTCTGTCTCCAACAGAATTTAGATTAGTTCAAATGAGTTCCACCTCAACATCTGCAATGATCAAATGGTACGACAGCTATAGGACACTCACAGGGTGCATTGATACTTTTACTTTTGATCCTTTGAAGTGCATTTTGATGATTGTACTTGTATAATTGAACTTAAATGACATATCTAAGGCCGGACCCTTGCATTTTTACATTGAAGTATTAAATAGTATATATAGACTTTGGACATCCGAGTGTCATCTTCATAATGAGACACTGACAAATAAACATCATAGTGAAGCATGCACACTGATGCCCCCCCCCCCCGACACACACACACACACACACTGAATTCTAAATGTTTAAAGTCAACGCTTTTATCTTTTATGCTTACACTTTAAATTATTGGATATGGAATAAGAAAGTTGTAACCAAAAATATCTAATTTATTTCTGCATCTGCATCAGAAAATTAAGATTTCTTTTCTAAATGTAGACGTGTATTAATATGTAAAAAGCACTGCGGGACAGACTAAATGACCAACTAAAACAGAGGAAGCTGATTTTTAGAGTTGGTGTTACTAATTCACATTCAATAGCGGAATGCATTTCCTTTGCTTTGGATACCACAAATGAACGACTACAATGCTACAATTCAAGACTGACCTGTGGAGTCCAGCAGGAAGATCATTCTCTCACACACACACCTCTGTTTATGTGAAACGACCTTTTCTGCTGACAGCTGGTTTTGTCTGCACCTGTTGCAATAAGATGGTCCTGTTAGAGTCAATCTTGGACATATTATTTTACTGTTCATCTTCCTCAGTATACGATTTGCTATTCATCACTATTCCTTATTTGAGTTTCTTTGTGAAACAGCAGTGTTGAGGCAGAATGAATTAGCCTCTCCCATCAGGTCTGCACAGGTACACTGGATAAATATCTTCAAGTCTGCAAGTTAGTCAAGAAACTAATGATTTAACTTGCACTGCACATATTGCAGTGTTAACTATAAGCATTTTCCTTAAACTGTCGTGTCAGTATGTTGAAGTGAAGATAATTAAAAGCCGTTGCTTAATCTAAGAAAACTTAAGACTTTGGGTTTTTGCATTGGAAGTAAGTAAAATGATCTCACTCGACTGGCATTTTTTATTTATTTGAAGAAAATAAGACTTCAGTCACCGCTGGACTCTGTGACTTGTTAACACAAATGTGCTCTGTAGTTTGGTCCCTGGCAGTCTGAATGGCATTAATGGGGCTTGGCCCACTCGTGCGTTTGTTCACATGGTGTTTTTATGAAGGGAAACGTCTCCAGTGGCGGCCCTTCATTTCTCCACAGGCGAGCAGACCGCAGACTTCCTGGAAAAGGCCCGAGGGCAGATTCACAGTGGCGGGGATATCATCAGCATCTGATGACCTTCAAACTCAGATAATATATAGACTGGCATATATAGATGCTAAAAGTACCTTGTGGAGGCTCTGCGGCAAAAATGCATGATGCAAAAATTGTCATTAGAAGGGAGAAGTAATTAGTTTTGTTAAAAAATTATTTTCTATCGTGCTAAAAGGAATTTAGCTTTTTATGTTTCTGTATTTATTTGTATTTCTTTCACTTAGAATTTGCATGTATGTGTCTGCACATATGCTAAAAACTATAGTGTGCAGCTGTTTTAGGTAATTACTGAGCCTTTTTAAAAATAAAACTAGATATCAATATCAGCCTCATAAATCCAGTATCGGTCAAGATATTATTTCCAGATGGAAATGTGTGAAATTATGTTTTTTGTTTTTTGAAAGTGCTTAGATTTCTTCTTTCTGAAAGTATCAAAATGGCCACCGTGGGAACAAAGGGAAAGTGTAGTTGCAGTTGCAGGAGTTTTTCTGTATGTTTAACAGCAGCACTGAGGTGAATTATGATGGTGCTATCATTGTTGAAAAAGCGATGTGTTTTCAGGAACATTACTTTGAGGCAGACTAAACACACACGTTGGCCCGCTGCGCACACACACACACACAGCTATAAGTCATTTGAAGAGGTGGGCACTACTGGCCCGCATGCCTCTCATTTAAACAGCAGCAGAAATAAACACACTTTAATTATTAAAGATGGAATGGGACTGGGTAATATATCCACAGATGTGTATCAAGATTTGCACAGGGACAAACTCACCAGTGACTTTACCAGTGTACAAGGACGACAGCATGAATGAAGCCTCTTTATGTTTTTAAAAAAGAATAGTTTAGACCTCAGTTTAGGGTCAAACACAAAGTCTCAGCTGAGTTTAACATTAGTTATGGGGTGGAGTGATTAAAAATTATAAACTCCTATAAACAAATCTTTATAGATAGAAAATCATAGTAGGATTTAGGTGTAAAGGTTTAAACTTCTTAGGTGAAAACAAATAAAGTGAATAAACAACAAACCCTTTGGATACTCAGGACTTACATACAGTTGCCTCTCAGGATCCCAGCTGCGTCTTCAGGCTGTAAAGGTCAAGAATGTTTCCTCCAAATATGAAAGACTAAAAGCAGCCCTCCCCCTGCTGGAGAGACACACCACACTGCTGTTTTCTGCTGAACTAAACAACCCAGTAAAAAGCCTGATATGTAACAACGGAGGGGCTGAAAAATATTGATGAAGTTGCGACAACAAAATAAAATCATCCTCACAACAAATTAAACTCATACGATGTTTAATTTCTCAGCAGACGACGCTATTAATTGTGACCCCAAATATGCAGCGACAACTAGGATTTCTATTTTAAACCACGTACAAGCGTGTGTTGCAAATGTGTATGCCATTTTAACAAGCTGTTCGTCTGCAAATCTATTTCTTGCTTTATTACTGTTTGTTCTGAGAAACAGACACATTTGTACGACAAATAAATGCAACTTAAAACCAGTGTTTGAATATCATTAAAGATCCACATTCTTGTCGTTTGGGTCTCACATTAAAGTTCAGTCTTTGACTGACGCCCTCATTCAGTATGATGACTCTTTTCAATATAGTGTAACCATACCACCTTAAATTGGAAAATTATCTTGTTTATAAAAAGCTAAACATAAGAGGACAACGGCTGGCTCATGAATTACTGCTTTGCTTCGTTCTTTTCAAAACTCCTTTGTGATTAAGAGAAAATGCTCTGCCTTTAAAAGGACGTGGGACTCTTCAGGCCCATTTGTTATTTTGTGCAATTGAGTATTAATGTAATTTTCTTAATTCCTTCCCTTGGATATCTTTCTCAATGCCATGTGATTTTCTACGGGGTCTTGGTGTGAATGCACGTCAGGGTTTTAATGAATATTTGAAAACAAATGAATGACAGTACTTCATAACAATTGAGCTCAGGAGAGCAGTAAAACTATTTTCTCTGTCTTCAGACGAGCAGCTTGTGAGTTGAGATTGATGTGAGTCTAGTTCCATATCGTACTTTGAACAAAACCCAATGTCTGAGTCACATTAACTCTGTGCTGACAAACACATTCCTGTAATGACTTTAGCCAAAGTGGTTGAAATTAATCCTCGAGACAAAGCAAATCAAAAAAAGAATCAACATTCATTGATGAATCCTCAGTCCATATGTATTGAAGATCTTACACATTACAGGTAGAATATACAGTACATGTATACTGGTGTACAGACAGGCAATATAAAACGGGCTAAAATTACCAAAGGATACAAAGCATATACAAAAGCTTATTTAATGATTCAAGTACCACTAACTTTATACTTCTCTGGAGAATTCAAAAGCATCTGTACAAAATGTACAAGAATTGTATCCCATGTTGCCTTGGCCAAAGGTTTCTTCTGCGCTTCATATAATATCTTACTAGGTATCATATAGAAGTAAAGATTTTACAGTTTTTAAAAAAAAAGATAAAAATCACAGAACAGTATATTTATCATATATCATGAAATCTGATTTCTGGACTTGAACATTTCAGTGAAGTCACCTGATGATGTCTAAATTAATCTTTAATACTTAATTCAACACATGAAATGAAGTGTAATGTCTCCTGGACATTTTGCAGACTGTATGCACAGTATTTCTGTAATGCTTTCCAGGCCCATCATTTCCTAATAATTTCCTTTAAAGTTCTATGTCATTTGCTACTAATTATTGGGAAACAGGATTTAAATGACCTTCCAGACACACAAGGGAATCCAGCTTTACTGTTTGTAGTTAAGTTTTTGATGATGTTAGCGCTGAAAGGGGCGTTTGTCAGCAGATAAGATTTTAATGTTTCAGGATTTTAACTAAGTTTCCAATATTAACTGAACACTAACTTTGGTTTAATGGAGCTGTTCTTTCAGGGAAAATCCTACATTCTCTAGAATTAATACCAAATTACCAACTTCCTATGAAATTATTAGGAAATTACAAACCTCTAAAAATACAGTGTTACTGGCATTTCTAGAATCAACAGGAATGAAATGACCACATATACTCTAGTAGGTCCATAATATTGTAGAGCTCTTTAACTCTACATCTTAACTTTTTTACCTCATCTCAGCAAGAGACTCAATCTACAAATTAACAATAACTTCAACAGGACTGAAGCCATTTTAATTCCACAAAATCATGACGCAGACTCGTACTGCAGGTACTGATGTGGTGACAATATGGAAAAATCATTCACAGGAACATGTTCAAATATAACTAATATTTAAAAAAACAAAAAACTATGATATATTTAACATTACAAATGCATCAATTAACATGTTAACTTCCACAATCACTGTGCATTGTTTAACATGTCAAAGACTTACCATCAAAACTGGTAAACATCAGTGGCGATTTAAGACAAAGAGATTTGTGCAAATAAGTAAAAGCATATTGTCGTGTATACGCTGCTGAGTTCATTAAAAGCAAAACTTTGATACAAAAAAAGGTAAAAAAGATCCTGTAGCATTTGCCTATGCTTATAGCGAGAATCCTATTGAAAAGAGGAAGCACTTAACAACCTATCATGCACTTATCGCTTCACAGCTCTGATGCAGCACACTTCTTTTTTAATATATAAAAAAAGAAAAAGGAAATTGTCTTTAAATTTCTTCTGTCAGGAAGTGTGACAAAAAATTGAATCAAAATAACTAACGGCCTTGATGGCAGCTCTACATTCAGACCGAGTTCCATTATCATTAGATTTTTTTTTAGGATTTTTTAAAATCCTTTCAACACTGTACCATTCATTTATTGTTATATATCCCACTTTCTTTGAAAAAAAAGAGTGAGGTTTGCGGTTGAGAGAAGTACCCCCTTCACTTGAGTGAAATGCCTGTAGTTTTCAACAAGGGCTGTGATCGCAGCTGCAAGTCAAATTAATACAATTTAATGAAAGGGAGCTTCAGCCACGTTGGATATAGTGACGTGAGTCCAGCTGTGGCGGTACTAACTGGCTTTAATGGTGTTGAAGGGAAAGTGGACAGCGTCTTTCCAGACGTCGTTTTGTCTCTCCAGGGTTGACTACACAGTGTCTTTAAGTGCTAGTGGACGGTGTTGCTCGTGTCAGGGTTTTTGGTGATCATACTGCTGGTAGCGGTTCAGCTTGTCTGGGTCGTTGGAGGCCATGTGGGTGAAATCCTGGAAGATGTCCTGGTAGGTTTCATCTCCTGGAAAAGAAACAAGGACACAAGACCATCATCAACAACAAAGGCAAACCACACAAGAGAAGGCAGACAGAGCAATGGTTCCCAACATTTATTACACATAACAATTTTTTTTCTTCTGAATTTTCTTAAAATGTTTGCCTTTTTCTTGTGGGTCACTGAACACTCAACTTTTCAGGCCTGTAAAAGACCTTATTAAACAGTGAGAGGGAAAAGGACTCACAACTTATGTCATGACAAATAGATAATACTTCATTTTTAAAAAGGAGACACAAAAAAGGTTGGGAACCACTGAGATATAGAACAGGGCGGTGTGGTTTAACCCTTTCTGACAACAGTAACTGTCTTTACTTCAAAGTTTATCTCTCTCTGTGGCACAAGAGCATTATACAAGGAGACAAGCTGTTTAATAACAAACACGGGTACGATACTAACATTTTAGACTTTTGTCAGAGAACTTTCCGTGCGTTTGAATTTGTGATTTTAATGCTAATTAAAGGTAAAATGCTGGAATAACAATCCCTAGAAGCATCCCTAAGAAGAGACTCATTACACTTCCGCCCTTTTCACCACTTAGGCCGTCTCCCTCCTCACTACATCAACCTGCAGCAAAGAAGTTCAATTAAATAAAATAATATAAATATTACTCAAGTCATTAAGACTAAACTATGTTAAAAACAGAAAATCATTAATGCGTCATCATGCATGTCTACAGAAGGATAAAACATCAACAGAGTGGAGGGCTCATGCACAGTGACAGCATCATCAGGACAAGAATGAAACAGAAAAAGTCGGCCATACCTGTCAGTGTCAGCGTGGCCCGAAATATGAAACAGAGCAACGCAGAGGCAGAAAAGATATAGGAAGAACAGAAGAAGCAAAAATGCAAATGTTTGAAAAAAAACAAACTGCCAGAGAGCCTTTCATTAGAAACTGGAGACTGACTCGGAAAGAAAAGACAAGCCATCAGAGATTAATTTTTTTAACAACTGTATTGCGTTTAAAGTGCAGGAGTTTATGTACAAGAATACAGTTGTGTTGGCCTCAGCACCTCAAAGGAAAAACAAAAAACTGAGAGAACAGAAGAAAGGCACAAACTCTGGGGAAGAGAGTGAGAAAAGAAAAGCAACAATACAGAACAGAGAGAGTGAATTTACACAGAAGAGGATGAGAGCAACAAAGAAGAGAGAGCCTCGTCTGAGCAGCGGTTCTCAATCTGTTTGAGTTCCAAGTTTAAGTTTTCCCTTTTCAGGTTCTTAATACATTTATAGACGACTACATAAGACAGATACTAATTCAATAAAAATATATTCATGAAAATATTTAAAGAAGTATCATTATGTTTTAAAAAAATATAAATACCCCTCCCGAACTTTAAATGCCCACAAAAATCACAAAGCAACTCGCAGGCTGAGAACCACCGCTCTGCACTTCTACACAATCAGGTAGAAACACTTGAGCTGTAATTTTAATTTTAAAAAAGGGGGGTGAGGTTAGCTCTCCCTCACATTCATCACCCCTGAATATCCCTCATCAATCCTATCATTCATCAGCTGATTGGAGGCGCTGATGAAGAGGCCGCTGGGCATCTAAGAGGACGCAGAGCTGACGCTGACAACTAAGCAAATGCAAAGCAAGACAAACGTGAGGACCATTCAGCGACTGGAAGCTTGTACTTCAGACTCCACTCTGCTCCAAACCTCCTTCTGTTCCTCTCATCATCATTCTTAGTGTCCCTGCTGTTGACCTTTAAGGCCAGCAATAGTTTCTGTATTTATTCATTATCGAGAACCCGCTAAAGCACAGGCTAAAGAAAATAATAATAAGAAAAATTAAGAATTGTGTGTCATTCTTTGTCATTCAGGTCCAAAACATTCCTGACTTATTTTTTTAAAGGTGAAAAATCATCATGCAGGATTTTCCACTTTTAAAAAAAACAGCATTCAGGCTAATAACAGTCTGGCTACCTAGAGCGGCAAGTCTAGCCCTCCATATCAGATGATTTATTCTTCTAGGACATATGGACACCATTCCTGAGTGTAGCCCTCCCTCCTGCGGTCAACACACATGAATGCATGACTCCCTTTTCCCTACAACCTATGAACTTCTAAGAAAACCCCTCAGCATCTACTCTAAAGGACACAAGATCTTAATTTACATGCGAACACTATCGCAACACAATCAGTAATCCCTGACCGAACGCATCCCCACAGTAGTCAGCCATTATCAGCACACATTGTTTTGCTAGCACCAGGGGGCACTGCTGTATCAATGTGAAATAGCAGAAATGGCCGTCTAATCAAAGTGCTTTGGTGCCCTCCCAGGATCTGGGGCTGCATGGAGCGGAGACGTGGGATGGAACTGGGGTACGTTTCCATTATTCACTCACCCATCAATAAAGTGAACTTTGCTTCAGTAGCCACACTCTTAGTGAATATCTATTTTTCTCTTTTTGTAAAGCTCCCATTTGATTAAGATAAATAAGCTAGGACTAGCAGGTGATAAAAATCTATACATAGTTACATGGATATTTTTCTACACTATTGCACTTGTTGTTTGACGATGTACCACTCTCAGATGGTTTGTCTAGATTTGGGTAAAAACCCGCTAATATTCGATACAATCAATGCGATGGCAGTAAAAGGCCTTCATCATTTTACAATTCTGGATTTCCCATGATTGTGGGGAATGAGCAAGCACACTTAACCGATTACTAACCAAGACACAATATTGTCATAACAGGAAGTAAACACCACACAATCGAAAAGAAAACCAAGGATGTGAATACAGAGCCCCTTGGTGGCGCTCACCCTCTCACCTCTGCTTACTCTGTCAGATTATGAAGAACTATACCTATGCACATCATTTACAACATGTTCAGTGAGTTTACTTATTATACAGCTCCTACAATTATATTTATAAAACTTTTCTGACCAGGCATGTCACAACAGCAATATGCATTATGTTTGGACAACAAACAGTTCAAATAAGTAAACAGGCCTTGAAAATGGTTAAGACTTAAAACGGGAACCATACAATCGCGGTAAAAAAAAAAAAAAAAAAAAAGGGTACAGAAGTTGCATAACCGTTAATAGGAATGTGCATAAATTACCTCTGACAGGTCAATTAAAAATTAAACTTTATAGACACACACTACGCCTGTCCAGACTGGTCAGATGATAAAAAATGTCATTCAAAAGTCAGATTATTGCCGCCATTTTGAGGTCTCAGTGTCGCTGGATACTGGTGGCAGTTACTGGGTAGCTAGTTTTTTTGCAAAGATACTGTGACTGATAGCAGAGACACTATACTAATTAAAAAATAAAATGTATTTTAGCCCAAAAGTAATTTCTCATTAGCTGCTATAAATCACAGAACACCTCTAAAATAGAGGGAATCAGCAACCGTGGTACAATTTCTAACCTAAAGGGATGAAGTGCTAGTAAAAAGTGACACTAAAATTTTGTGCTATCAATACTTTTACATTAGTAACAGCCACTTTATTGAAAATGTGGATGTTCCACTTGGGAACAGAACTCTTGGGTAATGTCCAGAGTCGATGGCTTTAACCCAGTCGAGCTGATAAAGTCTAGCACCTGATCTTATACCACACTAATGTGCAGTGGCTCAGAAACCTGATGGAGCTGGGCGGATAAGATGATAGTCGCACACACAGTACAGTAGGACACAGAAGCACAACTGACAGAGCTGGGCTCAGTTCACTTTAAATCAGTGGATCAAATTTCTCTTAAGCTGGAAGTCTTAATAAAAAAATTGTAATCAAACCACTGAGAATGAATTGTCTAGATTCACCTGCAGTTTTTCTTTCAACTGACCCCAACTCTGAAACCTGGGCTTTACATGTCCTGTGATAAGCCTGGTTTTACAGTATACATTGCCCCTGTGTTTAAGCAAGAGCAGACAGTTATTAGGTTTCGTCCAGCTGCAGGCTAATAAACTCCTGCATGCACTTCCTGTACTGCATCTCGGTAGGGCTGTTGGTGTTATATTGACCTGACTGGCTGTAGGGCCCTTCCGCCTCTCGCATCTCCTCGTTCATTTTGGCCAGTCGCAACCTGGGGAGTGGGTTGAGAAACAGTAAGTGACAGATTAACCGCAGTTAAGAGGTACAGTCAATAATCAAACTCTTACAATTTCACTCTAATGTCAGGGTCCTAGTTGTATTTTATAACATGTATTATTTTATAACATGTAATGTTTTTCAAGTAATGCTTATCAACTCTTTTCAAACACAATAAGTTTATTACAGTTCTCAGACAAATGCTTCACTCTGATAAATATTAGTTCTTACAGGCCACTATGTTACATCTACAAGTAACAGATCTGTGCAGTGATTAAACAGTGACACCTTGTGGGAAAGGTTGTTACTCCTTAGTTAATGCAGAAAGTTAAAGTGGCTTAAGTTTTTTCAGATGTTTGTTTTTTTTAGCTTGTAATAAAATCATAAAAGAGTTCAGCCTTTTTTAAAGCAGTTGTGTGATGGAGGTATAAGGTACAATGAGTCAGTTTCAGAAAAGAACTCCCTAGCGGGATCTCTGCTCTGCATCTGGTTCTTGTTTTATCCTGTTAGGGTTTATTTAGCCCTTATTAATACCTTAAAAATACACCAAATAATTAGCTTCACTTTCCAAACTGATCCTACAGTGGGAGCCTTAACATTTAACAAAACCACTATTAATGGTGGATAATTATAACAACAAAAGAATAACACTCACAGTGTGACGATGTCTGCATTGGCTGCCTCCACTGCTATTGTCAGGGGGGTTTTCTCGTCAATGTCTGCAGCATTTTGATTTGCTCCTCTTTTCAAGAATAAACACACTTGCCTGAAACAAAGAGAGAGGTTTAGGTTTTTTATTTATTTATTTATTTTTAGGTCAAACATAATCTGGGTTCATAATCACACTTCTCTGAGCAAAAGTAAAGTAATGAAGGTAAGATGTGTAAGACAAACCCTGTGTGTCCCATCATGGTGGCGTGGTGGAGGGGTCCTCGGCCCTGAGCATCCTGCTGGTTCACATTTGCTGCATTTTGAAGCAGAAACTCACAGGTGACCAGCGAACCCTGAAATGAACAATTAATGTAATAAATTATAGTACTACGCAAGTTTTCTTATTATCTCAAGATCAGTTCTTCAGTTTCGCTGGCAATTATTTGGCTAAAACATTCCCTGAATGATGATTTCTTTTTTTATTTTGTATACATAGAAACATGAATAGCATTACTGACTGGCTTTACACATTATATATGCAACACTTCAATTACTGTTCATTAACAAAAACTGAATTATTAAATTAGTGTGTTAATGGTCTTTCAAAATACCCCATCAGTTTAGTAAATAGTGCGGAGTAGACTGGATTATCGGTAGCGATGCTCACCCCCTGTACCGCCATGATGAGCGGCGTCCTCTTGTCGTCCTCCGTGTTGACCCAGTTGACCTCGGCTCCGTGGGCCAGTGCCTCCGCCATGTCCGGCAGGCTGCGAGCACATGAGGCCCAGTAGAGCTGCAGACCCGGGCTGTACTCCTTAGGCTCGTAGAAAACCATCTCCTTACAAGGGGATGGAGGAGGCAGAGTAGCTGGCATGGCCATGGGTGGAGACTCAGCAGCATCTGGAAAATAGGAAGAAAGAGATTCAAGTTCAATGGGTAGAATCAGTTACTACTTACCACTCTCGACAATAAATACAACAATAAGTAGAAATGCCAAGTCATCTGTGTATTGTATCAGTTTTCCTCACTATTGATTTTCGAAATCTTGTCCAGTCTGGGAAAACTATGATATCCCTTCATAAAGCTTTCCAGAGCGGCATTCAATTACTGGAGAAAACTTCCATAACTGTCCTATAACTCTGATTGCTCCTTCTTGTCTCCAACATAGCGCTACATTAAAAAAAACTTTTATGGACTGTTGTGTTTTCCCTGAATGTTTTCTGCAGGGACATTTTTTGTCACCCCTTATTAGCTCATGTGCAGTTGTCTCCAAGTGGAAGCTTGTAGCTCAACATTTGCATCCTTCTCTTTTAATCTTAGCAATGGCACAGATGAAGGCATCACTTACTATGACTGTGTGTTTTAAAGGTTTGTGTATAAGCCAAACTGCAATAAGCATTTGCAATTTCTTCTTTCTCTTGCATCATTCTTCCTCCAGCATCGCCTTGTCGCTCCGATGCTTATGCAAGATGTTTTTTAAGTGGGCCTTTGATGTAAATAGGCAGGGACGTCTATGTAATGACAGAGTTGTGTAAGTGTATGTGTTTGTGTCTTGCCTGCATCTGTCAGGCTGTTATTGGAGGGGGTGTTGGCCAGCATCTCCCTGCTCCCATCAGCGCTGTTCTGGATGCCGCTGTCTGCACTTTTTACTGTAAGACAAGACTGAATCACTACTTGTGAAACAACATACAGATATCAATCACAGAGTGTATAAAATAAAAGGAACACCTTTCTGCTGATTGTTTCGGTGGAAAGCAAAAAATCAGGCAGGTCAACACACACAGCCTCCTTATGTAGGCCCTCAGAAGCATTTTAAACAAACAAGTCTTTTGAACATCTACTGGCTTTAGACAGGTGCTAATTTCTTTCCAGTGTGATTACCAGAAACAGCAGGTGGTCCTAATATTTTGTACAGTGAAGTGTACACACAAGTCCCCAGCTGAAATCAACAGAAAGAGAACTGGATGACAAATCCCCACCATCACCTTATGTTTCAGGTCCCTAAATACCAAAAAAATATGATGAGAAAGAAACAAATGCAAATACCAGACACTGATCAAAACCATGTGTGAGAGAAACACTCCCCAACCCCAGGAAAAACAAAACATGATACACTCTGTGTGATGCTCTTAACATGACGAGATGGGCCGTTAGAAAGGTCTGGATGAGAGAGGAACAGAGGAATGAATGAAGGGTTGTTAGTCCACACCCCCAAAGCAGGGAATACGAAACGGACAGAGGGGATGGAGAAGCAAGCAAAACACTAAGCATTTAGTACTTACTGCTCCTGAGCTTGGAGGAGTTGTCAAAGTAGGAGAAGAGTGAGTCAAGCTCGTCAGGACAGAAGAGAGAGTCGCGGCGGGCCCCCGAGCCGCTGGCAACAGCTACGTTAGGGATGATGGGAGTGCGGAAATTGGAAGGCAAATGGTGCAAATTGAGTAGCAGGGTGGGGAGATTTAGGGTAGGCGGTGAGAGCAGGGGTTAGTCCAGAAGCACAAGAACAGCCAGGGGAGGATAGAAAAAGAGAGAGTGTGTGTGAACAAGAGGTTGAGGAAGAGGAGAGAGAGGAAAGCAGGGTGAAAGTTAGACTACCAGCTTGGTCGACACTGGAAGAAACAGACTACGAGAAGCAATGGGAGGCAAAGAGGGCTTATAGACATATGCTGTTCACAGAGAACATACAGTATGCCAATGGGTGAACACTTCTCCATGGCAGTGTAAAAAATCACATACAATAGAAGAGGTGGCCACAATTACAGATGACACTGGCTTTGCCCGCTGGATGCAGTGTATTATATAGTGCTTCTTAAAGTCATTAAATGTTCTGTTCCTGTGGCATAGGGCTGTGCGATCTGATGATATATATTGTTTGATGATAGAAAAACGTCCGTTTAAAATTATGTTCTATCGTTTATTTTGTTGCATCGCAAAAATACACACAAGGGAAGTCACTTTGCACCATGATGAAGTTGCTTTTAAGTTGGAGATTCATCCATCCGTCCATCGTCAACCGCTTATCCTGCGCACAGGGTCGCGGGGGGCTGGAGCCAATCCCAGCTGACATCGGGGCGAAAGGCGGGGTACACCCCGGACAGGTCGCCAGTCCATCGCAGACAAACAACCACTCACACTCACACAATTAACCTAGTCCGCATATCTTTGGATGGTGGGAGGAAGCCGGAGCACCCAGAGAGAACCCACGCAGACACGGGGAGAACATACAAACTCCGCACAGAAAGGCCGGGGCAACGACCCACGACCTTCTTGCTGTGAGGCGACAGTGCTAACCACTGCACCACCGTGCCGCCTAGTTGGAGATTCCTCCAACTTTAAAATAATATCCAACTTGAAACTTACTTCACTGCAGTACGTTCTTTCACATGTGCCGGTGTTACAGGGAAGACAAACATGGAGGACTCAGACCATGCACGCAAAAACGAGGAGCTCATACCTAAGAGAGAAGTCTGTTGTATAGGCGAGCCATGATGTGTGTGTCAGGTAACGTTTAATGACTTGCTCACGGACATTCAGCTTGTTGTGATGTTAGCTATTGCAGCAGCAAGTAGCGACAGTTTGCTAACCCACAACCTAGCTAACATTAGTTACATTACTTGCTGTGTCGTGGTTCACTCTATATCATGGTATTTGTCATGGTATAAGATTTCTCCAGAATTGCTTACCCCACCTTTATGATGTAAAGACACTATATCGGGATTTAAGATTTTAGTCATATCGCACAGCCCTACGAGGTAAACCAATGAAGTCACACTCTGAAATCCTATTGCATTTGTTTATTAACCAGGTATTTTCAGTTAGGGAAAATTAGAAATTCAGACAAAGAAATTAAATAAAAACACTGAGAAAACTTAAAATGCAAAGTTCATATAACACTGCTCCTCGTCTATGAAAGAGAAATACAATTAGCAGGCAAAAACTTCTATTAATTTTAATATCTCAGTTTTCAAAATGACTCATCCCAAACTACTAGTAATGTTGTAAACGTTACTGATAAATACTGTATTTAGTCCCGACAGCTTGTTGGACTTAATTCCATCCAGCTAAAATTCAATATACTTTTTAGTGGCAACCATTTGTGTGATTACCGGACCCCACCACCAGGATCATACCTTTAAATGGCTTTTGCTGTGAGTTTGGTTCTGTGGGTCATCTGTTATTCAAAGGTGACTCATTTTTCTACTGACCTGACTGTCCAGAGACATTTGAACCGGGTCTGAGTTTTGGGGTGGGTGGTGGCGCTCTTGGGGGCAGATGCTCAGAGCTGCTGCTCAGCCTCTTCTCCTGCTTGCTCAGAGCAACTACTTTGCTGCGAAGCTCCTCGTCTGATGGCCGGCGTACAAACCGGCGGTCCACGTATTTGGCTTTGATGTAGGCCTCCACCTCGTGTCTGTTTGGAACAAGCATACGGTTTTGTTTGTGAATAAGGTGAGAAATAAACTGGCCATCAGCCTACTGCTTTTTACAACACTTTTATCTACTCAAACCAAGCTCAATGTGATGCAGAGGCTGTACAACAACTGCATACTAGGTGTTTAATTGTCATAACGAGGCTTAGGTCAAATTTTCTTTATATAAAGTTTATATAAAGTTGGGGCAGGCAGTTCTAATCCAATACATGTATTTTTGTCAAATTCAACACAGCTAACCCACAACTTAGTTACATTACTTGCTGTGTCATTGTTTGCTCTATATCGTGGTATTTGTCATGGTATTAGATTTCGTCAGACCCACCTTTAGGAACGATAAAACCCCTATTCTAGTGAATTATTTTCTAAAAACAAAGTAAAAAGTAAAAAAAGTCTTTTCAGTTGTTTGTCAGATACTAAAAAAATTTACAATACCAGGATATTTATATGCAGCGAAAAAGAGTGTTTACTCATGAATCTTCATTCCTGCACAACTTACACAAATACTTTCTACCAGTTCTGTACCTTGGATCTCCTGGCTGTGGTTTTCTGGCTCCGAGCTCCTCTCGCCTAGCCTCATAGATCTGGTTAATCACTCCATTTCCCAGTTCACACATCAACTGCAAAAAGTGTTCAATAAAATGAGTAATTACAAACACACCTGGATAATCAACCAGCCAGTGGGATGTATAACTCAACTATAGCTACACCGTCTACAGTGATTTTCATGCACATAAGAAAACAGACTAAGAGAAAATAAATGTGTGTGCAACAAAAAGAAATTAAGTCTGAACTGCGTTTATGTACATCAGGTTTTCCTCGCTCACCTTTAGTAGTTCTGGCTCCCATGTATCCAAAGTCAAAGACCGAACCTTAGAGAAATGCACTCCCAGACTCCTGTAGATGAAAGAAGCATTAAAAAAAGCACAATGACATTACTTGAAGACCATTATACTACACATGAGTATAGTTTAAGTTTTAGCCACAAGGGTGAAATTGGGGTCTGCAGATTCACGGCAGTATTAATCACAAAAACCCAGTATGTAGAAGATATACGTCTCAGATAAACATGTGGTACACTGGCAGCTCTGCCTTTGTTATTATATCACTAGAGGAAAAGTGCCTGAGATAATTTAATTCCTTTAATTAAATTCCTTAAAATTCTGAACCCACTCCTGTTAGGAATCACAATTAAGAACGACTCGTTTTTTAGGTTGTAGCGGGGAAACTCTTGAACCTGAAACCCCGGGTGATTATTGCTTTATATGGATAGTATGGGAGCTGGCGTGGACACTTAGATTAAAATTTATGATTATAAAATATTTTAACCTTACAAGTAATTAAAGGTCGTCACAACATCCCAAGCAGGCTGGGTGTTTATAACAGTGAGTTTACATTTCATAAATCTCTGAAGACCAACATGTTGTGCAAAGCATTCACACCACGGTCCTGAAGGAAATTATTTTCTATGACTAAGCCACAACGCAATGACCACTTTTAATTCTTTCCAGTTTTCACTGAACCAAAATGAACTGCTTTCCTGCAAAGTGGTAGACAAATAAATAAAATGTGCTGATATTAGTTCCCTCGGTTTATTAGTTTCTCTCGGTTTCTGTGTTCTGGAATTTTCATAGCACTTAGATGTATTGTAACCTAACTGTAAGTTGGTTATTTAAGAGCTTCATGACTTTGGATCTTCCTTTGTGATTTTTCTTTTTAGCCTGATATTTTATTTATCCATCTTTTCCATGGTTCTTTGTTATTGTGGGTCTAGCTTTTGCTGTCATTCTTGTGTGTAGCTGTTCGAAAACATATTAAAAGACCTATGAGGATTTGCTTGCAACCAAAACCATATTACTTTACCTGTGGATACCAGAGCACTGTATGCAGAGGGTAATGCCCAGATTGATGCTGGCCCAGCGGGGGTCTGGCTGGCCACAGTCGCAGCAGCAGGTGTTGCCTGGGATTGCCAGGACCTTCTGCAGGGCACTCTCTCCTTTCAGTGATCTCTCCTTCGGCTCCCCACTAGAGTCCAGGCTCCCTGTCGATGTGGACGACCTCCTATCAAGCTTCTGACATGAGAGATGGGGGAAGGCACAGATGTCCAGAGGGATGGTAAATATTAATAAGATGGGATGGAATAGAATTAAATAAATTAAACGAAACTTTATCCCTGTGTAACTTAACAGTCTACACAAGCTAAAAATTAACTGGATGGTAACAAGAGTATAGGAAACTGGTGTTTTGTACATACAGTAAACACAGGTTAGTTAAAGTTCACTCATGATGTATTGACTTGTTTATCTATGTGTGAATGTGTGAATCCTTCAACTATCCACTCAGCGTCAGTGCGTTTGGATTTTACCTCGCCCTCTTCTCCCTTGTCGCGGAAGGCGGTGGCAATGCTGTTCTGGACAGCTTTGATCCAGGCCTGTCGCAGCTTCTCTGAGTCTGCTTGCATCATACAGCTCCTGTTGGGACACACAAGTATTACACAACTGCTGTCTGCCAAAAGTGTATGTGCGTGCGTGCATGTGGTAGGAGGTGGGTACACTGCTACTCCACCTTCACACCTTTAGTTACATATTCCAGTGCTCATTAGACTAATAGGCAGGGATATTTCAATGACTCAAACTTACTTGGTTGGTGACACCACTTCGAAACAGAAACGACGCTCTATATCCTCACAGTGTTTGACTGTACATAGTCTCAGGTCCTCTACCACCACTGTAGGGTTGTCCTGGGGGGACAGCACAGAAGCTTTGGTTAAACACAATACACACACACACATAAATATTTTCTCCCTTAATATTTAAAATAGATTCACCAACAAATAAAGCACGAAAAATATCAAAATCTAAATGTTTGCCAATATTTTAATCAGCTTACTATCTAAAAAGAGGTCAACATAGACTATATCACGGGTTGGTGTGGTTATTCCCTGCTGTTAGGGTGTTGGGAAAAAATATATATATAAGCGTGACATTCCTGCCCTGTGGAAATGGGTCATAACTTAATAAACTGGCCAATTCAACTAATAATCATCAATATTTGATCATTTCTCAGTGTTATACGATGCACGATTTGCATTTTTCTTGGTTGAACTAACGCCCCCCCTCCTACGTGTACATATGTACATTGTATGATAACTGTAAAAGTTCATACCATGGTATACTGTGAAGCTGTAATAACATTACAACCCTAATGTAGACTCAAACATTTAGCAACAGTGCAGAGTCGCTGGCATACCTTAAATTTCTTCTGGTAAACTAGCTGATTGTTCTGGATGGAGAACCAACGCCTGAAAGGAGATCCGGGAAAAACAAAGTCACACGCAGTTGCCAGAAATGCTCGTAAAATAACAAACAACAATAATTATAATTTGCAGAATTCAGTCAAAAAAGGCTTATTCATTAACAGTGCCATAATTCATTACATCTTTAAAAAACTGCATTATTTGCACTTTTCTTGAGTTTTGTTTATATTGAATTTGGAATAAAATGACGTGAGGAACAGCTATCCCAACCAAAGCATCATCTGTACATGTTTTCTAAAGGTTTTCTGGGTCCAGAGGTATAAATAAAACCTCAATTATATGGACCAAAAAAAAATAAAAAAAATAAAAAATAAAAGAAGTGACAGAGTCATAGGATTGTCAGGAATGGTAATTTCTGGTAATAATGTACAGCATTAACCCTTTTCCTGTTTCCTGTGTTGATATATTCAAATTTAAAGCACCTTTAATATCTCTTCTACATCTTGATGACAATGCTTGCCCTTCTAAATCCATAATCAGCCACTATCAGCCACGTTATTCCTTATCATAAAATTGAATTTTAAATATATTCATAAATATGGTAATTAAACAGTCTCTATTGCACCTATTCCACGTCTTGAAGGCATTGCTGGCCCTCTTAAAGAGATAACCCTCCATGGCGATACCGTTATCTGCATCAACATTGTATTCCAGCTTGGTGTCGTCATTCGAGAAGTCCTGAGCAAAAGAGTAAAGGAGAGAGAAAGATGGAAAGAATATCCAAGTGTTAAACAGGAAAAGTAAGCAAACATGTTGAAATACAAATTTCCCACATTATCAACATTTTAAAATGTTGATATTTTCTTTTGGTCCTAGGGATTTTTTCTGGGGTGAGCAGTGACTCAGCACTTTTCCAAAAGTCACAAATGAGGGCAATTAGTCTCACTTGTGTTGAGTGACCTTGCACAAAGCAGCACTGCACGGCTGCTTCTCACACTGAGCTGAATGAGGTTTCACACCAAGAACAAGGTAAGACAGGAACAACATGTATAGCTGATGCTTGAGAGAGCTATAATATATTCAAATACATCATAATGCCTGAGAAAGGAGGTTAAAAAATGCTGAGTGGCTAATTCGCAAAGAATGGGTTGCAAAAAATGATTTCACTCTAACTGTGTGGTCAATTTTGCACCAAATGTATGCACATTACCTAATTTAAATGTGCCAATAGCACCGGAGCACCAAGATGCTTCTTGCTTGGCAGCACAGTTAGGGGTGCATTTCAACCTTTCCGGGAGATTTGAGAATTACACGGTTCCTTTTTGTCTTATTTGTGCAGGTTTAGTTGATGCAATAGCCGCACAATCCTTTTGTGAATTCACCCCTGAGAATCCTAATAAAAAAATAACACTGGAAAATCTTCTAATGTTAGTTATACACCACTTTACTGAGACTTGTCTTCCACTAATAAAGTTGTCATTTTCAATAATTTAAAATCACATACTGCATAGTTTGCCAAGAACCACTATGTCCAGTAGTCCCATTTCTCAATACTTGCATACAACCATACAACCATAAACACTATCTATTGCTTCTTAACAAATTACAGTATAAAAACTGCACCAAACAATAATATTATAAGGTATTAAGCTAACTAGTTGGTGAGTTAGTTAATGTCCTAGTTAATGTAAAGTTGCAAAGTGAGATCTCCTGCATCCTTTCTCTCACTGACTCTGCTGCTGCTGTAACCCAACCTGGTGTGTTGTCATGGGACTGTCCCTGTGTGCCAGTCCAGCTTTAACTACCTGAGCTGCTGCCACACTTTCCTAACACCCTCCCAGCTTTCTCAGCTTAAAGTGACATTGAACACCATTATGCATGCGTGCGTGAGTCCTTGTGGAGTCAATTTACAATGAGTTCACCGTGTCCACAACCAATTACAACTTGAGGTCTATTACTGTAATGAGATGCGAGTCCTTCTAGAAACATCCAGTCTTTTTCTGACACAGACCTGTCTGATTCACCTTGTCCTCCATCCTGCTCTGATCATAATTGTACAACCCAAACAAATGGACATGAGATCAAACCTTGACAACAGTATTTACTGTATGCAGAGAAAGTTTGAATTGATGGAGTGAAACAGCCGCATTAAAGAACACGGCTGATGGTAATTTCTACTTTACATTCATATGTGTAGACCATAATCTTGTCGGTTGTTAGATATTAGTGTAGGACAAACTTTACAATGTTCAAAGTGTGTTTGTTTAAAATGCAGTTCAATCCACCATGGTTACCATAAAGCATACATTTAGGCTGTGACACTCATTGGTTTAAACTTTTTTTAAAAGCACAAACTGCTGGCATGTGGCATGACTACAGAATAAAGAAAAATATACGACGGACAAGTACCCTAGTAGGGTAAACTCCGTAAGTAAAATATGTCAACACTGATAATTCTGTGTGCTGAGTGGAAATTACCTCAGTTGTTCAGCAGGTGGTGACAATGACTACCATTTCCTGTTTACTTCCAGGAAAGCAACAGTGCTAAACATGTACATAAAGGATTCTACATATTCTTAATCTCAGTGGAGGAATCTATAAAAAGATTTATTTTATAAAAGAGTTTTGGCATTCTACCAATATTCTGACTGCATTCTGTCTTTGTTCAAGATATTCCTCTTTGCGATACGTTTTATTTCAAACCCTTCCTGGAGATTTTTCTCTTCAGACAAAGAGTATTTGATTGGAATTGAGGATGAAAGCCCTTAATAAAGTGTACTCATGCGATGCTTTATGAACTTTAAGTCTGGCAAGTGCTCGAGGACAAATCAGATCCAACAATAACAATCTAAAATCTACATGTTGCAGACTCCCACAAAGAAGAGTTCCACCTACAGTTGACACTCACACAGCAGGGTTCAGCAAATAAGTCTGGCATCGGGACAAATTTTTTTCAAGTCATTACATGACGGGCCAGAACATAAATCATTTATAATACGCCATTTGCTGTGTGCCTGTTTAGCTCAGTCAGTGCACAGGACTCCTGTTCGAAGGGTTGTATGTTCAATCCCTTATTGCTGCTAGTGTTATTTTTCTCCCTTTTAATTGATTATGAAGAGATTGTTTTACATGTTCACATTAAGCATATGAAGGAGTGCGCCTAATGACATCACTTCTCTCAGTCTCTATTTACTTCTTCTGCTTGGACGTTGGCACTCTTTGCTTGGATCTGTAAACTCAGCAAAAGTTAAACCCCTCTGCCCTATGATACCATGGTGTATCGAACAGATGCACGCACATACACACACATTTTCCAGCATGACATACAGTGGGACAAGTGAAGTTATTTTGGTTGCACAAAGGGAACAAAATGTGTCTGTATTAAGCTTCTGAACAGAAAGACAATGGAACGTACCATTCCAGGTATTAAACAAATCCCCTTTTCCTAGAGGTGGGACAAAATTAACCTCGGGAGTAGGGCCAGGCAATTCTCACAATTATAGTAATAACTACATTTTTTAAGTTAAATACATAATTCTGTACATCAGTAGTGGTATGGAGAGTGAATGAATAAATGAATGAGGAAACCACTGTTAATTCAGCTCAGGCCAGGGAAAACACCAAAACTGACTTTATTGATGCATCTGTGCATTTATTCACACAAGTACACACACGCTCAAATATCCATACAACCACAATCAATCCCTAATTAGGACCGAGGCCAAAGAATGAAGCACATATAGTGCAACACTTTTACTGTCATGTGAAAACCTTTCTAGTGCTCTTGTTTCTACAATGAGTTGAGACATTTCTGTGGCCGCTTGGGCATGGGAAACCATTTTTCATATCTGTTGCATACATTTAAAAAACGGGCAAACTATACGTTTGGCTGTTGTTCTTAGTTCCTGAAACATTTTAGAGATGAAAGGTTTTCGCCTGACCACAGAGATATGTTCAGTTATTATCTAACAAGCTAAAACATGACTGCAATGCAACAAACCACTCACTTACATCAAACCAGCAACTTGGCACCAACAATGAGGTATCGAGATAAACATGCGGCACAATCAAGACACATCAACCCAAATGGATGTGCAACACTCTAAAATGAGGGAACAGACCAAGGTGCAAACATCTACACAAACACTGCAATGCAGTCTTGTAGCGTGTGCAGGAGAGGGGATGAAAGACAGCGGCAGGTAAGGTTACAAAACGGAAGTCAGATGGAAATCAATGAGGGGACTCTACGTACAGAGGTCGACCTCCAAGCACAAAAGTTGCGGTAGTCAGAGTCGAGCTCAGTCACCTCCTAAAATGTCACACACAGCAAGAGAAAAGATAAAAGAAATATGTATTTCCATTCTCTTACACAGACTAATTTTAGATATTATGAATTTGTCAAAATAAAAAATGGTGACCAGACAAGAGAAAACACTCAAGCTAAAGCAGACAAACATAAACATAGACTATTAATATAAACAGCCATGGGCACACAGACACCGTCACGTGCGTGGACACACACATACTCTAACTTGGTCTCCCTTCTTTAGGTGCACTCACCAGATACCAAACGTAGTGAAAACGGCTGAAAATCTTCATTTTTCACAGATTTTATGGCGCGGGAGCCACCCTGTATGTGTCCCCGTAAGGCCGATGAATCTTCGCTATCTCAAAGTATCCCTGTGTAGCATCGCAATGACAGTCTGTGACTCTAAGCAGCGTGGCCTGTCTCTTCAACAAACTCTCACCTCCTCCTCCTCTCCAGTGGCTGTGTATGGCTATCAAAACTTCCGTCACTGCCTCGGCTGCTCCTCCTCCGCAGGCCTCATGCGCTAAGCGAAGGTCATCTGTGTGTATGTGAGTCTCTCTTTGTGTGTGAGACACTGGTGTGACTGTTGGGTTAGAATAATCAAGTGGACCGTGCAGAGGAGCTCGCACATCAAACATTTATACTGACTTCAGCATAACAGACGTGCACTCAGCTTTTCCCGTCACTATGTGTGCGTGTGTGTGTGTGTGTTTGTAAATAAAGTAGCCATTCCTTTAACCATGCTGAATGTCTGTTTGGGCCTTTAAAATGTGTGTGTAGTGTGTATGACTGTTAAGAGGCTTATTATGGGAGAAAAACCACCAGACCATTTGATTACCACAGCCATCTCAAAATCACATTTTTTGTTTCTTTATGAAATAAGACAGGAAAATCTTTAAGTCAGCAGCCTGTCTCTCACTCCTGTAGCACCACTGTGACACTGTCATGCCCTGTGGTCACAGTGCTGCAGTGGAATAATGCACACAGGAAGCATACTAAACATAACCTCAGGACCCTTTTCAACTCTCATGAGGATGGAAGGTTTCATCAATACAATGAAGGGGAATGGGAAATGATTATGTGCAAGCACAAGTGGACAGTATGCGTAGTGATAGAAGAGACATACAAACTACCAAATAGGGGGCAATAGGTAAAGGCATCACCAACACTACTACAAAGTCTGTTTTGTTAATGTTGGTGCAAATTATCAGTTTTTGCTAATTATATTTAAACTGGCATTGTGTGTTATATTGTAATGTGGTAAAGTAGCTTTATGGGTTAAAGAACCTGTCTTATAAGGTCACAGATACAGTCCCTGCCACAGCGAGTACAAGTCTTTATACAGATCTTTGAAAATGATGCTAAACCCTAACCTGGTCTGGGGAAGCCTGCATCAAGCCTGGGGAAGAGTGTGAGCCTAATTGCCAAACACCATTTGTGCACTTTGACTTGCAACACTGGGGAAATACTAATGTTAGGGATATTTTATTAAGCAATGCAGCATAGGTTAATAACCCAGAGTGAAGCGTTAACAAATCATCTTAACAGCAAATATTTCCCAAGGTAAATATGCCAGCACAATACATTTCTTTTCCAATGCACTTATGCGTAGAATGTCATACACATACTGAGTAGCATGCTTCACTTCATTCAACCTTTGACAGATAACTAAAAATAAATGTGACCATCCCTCTTGTCCTTGGTAAGGCAATACTAATACTTTAGTTTACATGTGTAAACAACTGAACTCAACTGAGCATAAAACAAGCAGCATGAAACAGAGTGGAAAGTCATGTGCAATGAGGCACAATGTGTCAAAAGAGTCTTAATATCATAAATGAATTGAGGGTGACTACATTAACTGCAAAAAGGCACTAGGACATGAATGACAACTGATATAATGAAATGGTATTATATCATGTGTGTTGCCAATTTAATGTCATGATGAAACAGCTCACTTGTCTCACTACAAATGAAGTGAACTGCATTTCCAAGCAGTTACAGCAAAGAATACAATATCCATCAAACCATGCAGACATGAATGACAGTGAGGAAAAAGAGTAACACAGCTTACCTGCAGAGCAGCCTGAAGTGAGTAGAAGAAGAAGAGATATGGGGAAAAGAGCAGCAGTATAAGAAAAGAAGAGACTGTTGGTTAGTGTCTGTGTATTAACAACCACATGAGAGAGAAAGCGCAGTGGGAGCGAGACAATATAAAAATAGCATCTAAATAAATTGAGAAAGGGGAGGTGGTGGATAGGTTTTCAAGGACAGGCAGAAGTTGGTGCATGTACTATCACCGAAAGAGCAAGAAGGAAAAGAGGGAGAGACAAGAAGCAAAAGAAAAACACAGAGGTAGAAGGCAAAACCCACACACAAACAAATTTCAAAGTGACATATGGAAAGAACAACAGAAAGGACTAAAAAAGAAAGACATCTCAAAAGACATACACCAGATGAGATGACTGAAATGAACACACAGCAGACAAATTAACAGAAGCCGAGCAGACAACAGCTGGGTGAAGAACTGGCAGATGTTGTCTGGAGTTAATGATGCTGTGTGATGTACAAGTAAAGCTAAGGGCAATTAATCACCATCACATATTGTAACATAACACCCCACATCACACTTCACACACGCGCCAAAGAGATCAGTGTACAAAATGAACAGAAGGCTAAGACAAAAATGTTTTTAGATAGTTTAATATACTTTATCTATTGCCCCTATAATATAAAAATAAAATGTTTAGGTGCAAAAACTGCTCTGATAGATGGAAGTTCTTTACATTTTATTCCTTGTCAAAACTTCTTGTGCATCCTTCTAGCAAGCAATATATCAAAAAGTATGACTCATTAACCAGATATGGTAGAGTGATGAAACCCAACCTTGTTTGTTTGGAAATGGGTTTCCATCAGCCGTCAATAATGTATGTGTGTGTGGCTGAGATCATCCTGCGGGATCACCTTACACCTGAGGGCGTAGCATTACCTCCATTCACTCCAATGACACATGTGCAGTAAATGGCTGAAATCAACAGCTTTAGTATGAATACTCCATTGGGCAAATTATTTTATAAGTTCACATAATTTCTTTCAATTGCAAATCACTGATTTGTCCTTAGAATTTTAATTAACCAAACAATAAAAGACTTGAATGCATTCATCCTGAGTGCTTTACAGTACCACAAGCTTGTAATATTTTAGCATGGTGGCCCCAACTCAGAGAGTTCAGGGCAGGTGAGCGGTGATGGCACTTAGGGATGTTTTGATTTGGGGATAAAAGCACCAGGTCATGGGGTAAGTCCTACAAGATCCCAGCAGAGTGCCATGGGTTTACTTTTAATGGGAGGCCTGAGTGTAATAAGAAAGGCTTTGTGACCAGGCAAAAGGATCTAACAGCCACAAACACGCAAGAGCACACACTGAGTGAGTGTATGTTTACGTTTCTGTGTTCATCAGGTTGCTAGGCAGAGGAAAGCAGGATAAAGTTCTGATGATTTTCATTCACAATTGCACACTTAAGTATGTTGCATGGTGCTCAAAGTGTGAATGATATTTTAGTTTGCATGCGCTTTGTGCATTTGTGTTTAAATTTAAGTGAAGATGGGACCATATTGTGAGAGTGTACCTTTTGCTGGATGGTGGAGTGTTTCTGCTCCATGTCTCTCTTCTCTTTGGCAGCGTCCACCACCAGCTGGTCCAACTGCAAGAGACAGAACACAGATTAGTCAAGCTTACCAAACCACCTGGTCACATGTATTTAAATCAAAACACAAGACACATTTCTTGAGTTTTTCTTTTAAAGACATTGGGTAAATACAACAGGACTTAACCCCAAATTACACATTTAACACACTTAAAATCATTCATACTTACTTTATGATTTATCTCACAAAATGATTACAGAAAACAACGTATATAAAGGTAGGTGGTCTGAGTCATACAATCTAATGCTTGGCCATTTAAAGGTAAGACTTTGTGGACAGCACTTGAAAGTATGTAAGTGTGTGTGCACCAATACAGCTTTATTTCCCTTTCCAATCTTGAGAGCATAAGGATTCCAACAAAAACAACTTCTCCACAAGTCAGGCCTTCTCCCCCAAACAAAATGAACTGTGCTACTGATGCTTCATGTGTGAAATTGGATGGTGACTGACTGATTCTCCTCATCCCCACGAGTAGCCATAGCGTGTAGAGTAAAAAACAAAGAATCTTTTCAGCAAAGAAGATGCTGAATGAAGTGCTGGAGGTCATAGGGGGATGCCAAAAATGTGCCAGTTTGCCTTACAGCACTGAAATTTCTACTCTGTGCCTCTAGATAGTCTGTTGCTGCAATTTGACCTAAATCAGTATGTCTCAAACCTCAAACATAAAAGGATCAGTATAATAGGTGATAATAGGTCAAGGATTGGGGAAGGGAATGCAGAATATATATGAATAAGGGGTGAGTAGGGTTTAAAGCTTCAGTCAGCAAAATGCATAAGAAGACAGTGTTACTGTAAGTGCCTCAAATCACACATGATTAACCTATTTCTTTTCTTTACACTTGTTTTGTAAATACGGACAATTAGCTTGATATCAGGCTTGTCAGGAAACTCGTAATAGTTGTCATGGAGCCAACCATTTCCTCTTAATTACACAATTTAAAGCTAATATGTAAGTTGTCATGATTGAAAAAACAACAAATTTGGATGTGTTCAACATCATCAGTCTCAAGGTCTGTGACCTTGTTAATGCATTATATGCCTTGCATTCTTCAATATTAGGATACAGCTTTTGTTTGGCCATCCATTTGACGTGGGTTAAGTTCTGGCAATCATGGACAGGGAATTTTTAAAACCAACAAAAAGGAAAGAAAAGGAAAATAAGTACAGAGAAATGTGACAGGCATGTGAAACATGAGTGTTATGTTTACTACAGATTAGCTGTGTTCATCATGCTTTTAATGTCTGCGGCTTTACAGGCACCAGTTTCTGTACCACAGCTTCAAGCTAGATGGTAATTCATACTAATGGGTTACAGAGAAGCCAGTGTACCACATGAGATAAAACTGGGCTGAACCAGCATTTTACTTCCTTTCTGATGGTGCAAAGTTTTGTATTGTAGTTTTAAAAAGCTAAAGTGTTCAGCAAAATAACATTCTAATTATTTTATGCTTAATTGACTTTCCTTCACAAAATATACTACTTTTGAGGAAAATGTGAAAATGCTGCTACACAATAATTTTAGAGAAGACATCATTTGAGGGTGTTTTGTTTAGAGGAAATGGGTGGACGGCAGAGCGGCAGGCTGATAACATCAGATGGGAAATGTTTTTCCCTCTCTCACCATAACAACTAGATCAGTCCAGTCCATGCTGTCTATTGGCTACTGTCTGTATCTGTGAATGGGCAGATGTATGTGTTTCTATGTGTAGCTCTCCGCAGTGAGACAGTGATTCACCTTAACTTTAACAGCATATCTATCTCGCTACCCTATCCCACACTGACGATGTCAGCAGAGACAATCACTTCAAATGTTTTATTCTGCCTCTGTTTGCCGACTAGAGACCACAGCACCACACCAAAGCATTTTGGTCAGTCTGCCTTCTGCTCAGATCTGTCTTGACATGCAACTACGAAGACAAGCAGCATGATTCATGGAAAAGATACAAAACATCCTTTTGAATGAATATATCCACTCTACATGCGTTAACCCTGAGGCTTTGTGTCATGGAACGATGCCATCAGCAAAATAGTGTATATTTAGAAGCTGTCTAGCGGTTTCCAAAGGAGAGGGTGGAAAAAGTAGCATATTTAACAGGAATCATAAGGCCATTCATTCAGATGATAACTACTGTGCTTTAGTCTATTTACCAGCTCACCAAATTCCTCTCACCAGTTTAATTACAGAATAGATAAAAACCAAAACGTTCTATTACTAATTTTCCCACTCTTGATCACTTTCTCATTTGTAACAGGCATCAAGTCATATAATCAGACCTGTTGACAGCTCCTCCACATCTCCCTGCACAGCCTCTCCACCTTCTTCAGCTTCATGATGGAGAGTAGAAAATAAATAATCCACAATCCTCTTGTCACAGCTCCCAACTGCTCGGCCTCTGATCTTCCTCTCCTTTCACTTTTGCGATGTTCCAAATTCAGTGCGATAGGCTTACCATCCACACAACGCAGTTATACTTGTCTATGTCCTTCCTCTGGTTCCCCCCCCTCTCCACACACACAATCCTTGCAGTCTTTTGAGTGTTTAGGGCTTATAGTCCATGCCTTTCCATTCTACTTCAATCACTTTTTACTTTGAGAAGATTACATTCTGCCTCTTATCCTTTCACAGCATCTGGTTTTCAAAGTGGGTCTTGTCTTCCCCCTTTTCTTTTCCCAGTACTCTTTGGTCCTTTCTGTCAATTTCTTGATAGTGCCAAGATCAGATGGTTCCAGCTTCAGAGCATGAGGGTTAGAAACCACAGTCTCCTCTCCAATCCAACTTACAAGACCACTGTCCCGACTTTTCAGATCTGGCTTTCTTTTTTCTGTCATTTAAATAAAAAAAACTCTGTTTGGTTTCTTTTTGTCATTTTTCTGTTGCTTCACACATTAGTAAAACATGTTTACTAGCTACACTTATCTCTTTAGAAGTGCCCTGTACTCCAAACTTCCCAATCTGTGGCTGGACTCCTGTCCTCCTTTGTCTTGCTCCCAATTTTGATGCAATATTGTCCTCTCATTCGGCTCTTCTGCTGCTCCAGCCTCACAGTTTATACTCCACAACTTTCAGCATCAATCTTGGGTGTCTTTGCTGTTTTTGCTCAGCTGACTTTCAACCATATGAGTCTGACTGTGGGAAAAGCTTTTTCCAGCCCTCTGGCTGCTTTCTTCCTCATTCCTGCTCACTGTAACAGCAACGCCACTGTGATAATCATCTTAAAGTCACATTCGGGCCAACCTCTAGCTCAGAGGGAAGGCTCTGTTTATCAGAGGATGCACACAAAAACACACAGAGCTGAATGGGGCGAAAAGACTGCAGTGGAAACACAAAGAGGAGAGAGAGGTCGTCTTGAGGCGAAGGCAGAAGCTCAAAGTTTAATGCTCTGTAATGACGCCAGTGTAAATTTAGGACCACTTACGTACAAACTAAGATGTTACAATTCAGAGCCATCACCTGAAACACACGCTGTTTAGATAATAAAACAATACTGTCCTTGTCTACATAATAAAAAGTGTTTACCCATGATAGCGCACTGGTATGTAAACATAACTAAAAAAGTATTCCGCTACTCTGCTCAAAATACATTCATGTTTGTTTATGTTGCAAGAGTTTATACTTTATGTTCTAATAGTATTGCAAGTGTGGCAGAGGACTGGCTTGGTGTTTATTTTTATTCAAAGTATTAAAGTTAAATAAAAATGATACATAAATTTTGATCCATCAAAATGATTATCAAAAAATTCATATCAAGAGTTCAATACCTTCTGACAGCAAATACAATATGAATTAGAAAAACGATGATTAAACATTTCTCTCTGAATAATTCAAACATGTAATAAAACCTATGAACCTATGAACATACTTCTGGGTAATGTAATAAAATGACATTCTTCCATCATAAGTAACAATGTTGACTAGTAAGTAATACTGAACAAGAAAAAATGGATTTAAATCACATTATAGTTGATATTAACAATGACATAGCCCTTATGAAGTAATAATGACTGTCAAGTTTTACATGACATGTTTAATTACATAGAGTTGTGGTATCTTATCACAGTGAAAGAGAGAGTGACACTCTAACGGCATTCACCAACGAAGAAAAATACACTCTACTAAGTGGAACATGGAAACCTCACTGCCAACTAGCGTTTTGGCAGTGTAACTGCAGACCAGTGCACAAGTATAAATACTCATGCAGAAGTATAAATTGGCCTGCTGAAGCTTAAGTGACTGTTAAGTGTGAAGCACACAGGCTGCATGTGTGAGTGTGTGTGTCTGTGTGTGTCCACATGTGTGTATACTATAGCATGTACCTGTCCTCCAAGCAGTTTCATTAGAGGTTGTAGTTCACTGAAGAGGTCATATCCTTGGTGGAAGAATGTCAGGTGGGCGTACATGAAGGACAACATCTGTGGAGGAGACAGTGAATATTCAGAGGGCCAATCAGGCAGCTGCATAGATTATTTGAAGTGTAAGTACACTTACTGATTTCAGGATTTCGGATCTTCTCTTGGACTGTAGCACATTGATCTGTAATGAACAAAAACAAATCAATGAGAAGTAGGAAAGTTTTTTTTAATCATTGTTTTAAAGAATACTGAAATATGAAAATCAATAAGGAAAACTCAACACATACAAGCAGCAATCAACAAACTACAAAACAAAATCTACAGTGACAGTATGTGAGAGAAAATTGCACAGACAGAAAGAAAGTGGCAGCAGGGTAGAAAAAGACAGAAAGAACATAAGACAGAAGGGGGAAATGGGATAAGATGTTGGAGATGAAACAAAAAAAGAACGTCTTAAGAAAAAGGCAAATGAAAGAAAGAAGACAAGCGTGAAATTAGTCTAACTGAAGTAGAAAAATCACCCTAAGCATTACTGGACGGTAGTTCCTAGTACCGGCACCAGGAGGAGCTCCACGTCTCATATTTAACCTGAGGATGCTGCTGTAGCCTGTCTCCCCTATCATCTACATTGTCCTGCTGCATTCATTGTAACCTCCTGTCTCACTCTCTCCTCTGCTTGTGTGTGTGCATCTTCGGCTCATTAACACTGTCATCTGGCCTGAGAGGTTATCTTAGTGTTTCAGCGTAGAGAGGCAGGTTGTACAGTAAATCCAGACGGTGATGCTAGCTGGCTTCACGGTGACTGACGGGAATGAGTGACTGCCCCTGTGACTGTATTAATTTTAACACTCTGCCTCATGCTTATGGATTAACCTGGATCCAGTGGTTTTGCTTTTTGTGTGGTCATGAAAGCACAGACACCACATTTCAATGCACTGAAGAATAAAAGTTCAAATCATTGTTGCGGCCAGCAATCTTTTTCCAAGGCCTCTTTTCCTTGGCAATACTAACCCACACTAGCGTTTATACACAGATGTAACTCCCACCCAGGAAAGGAAGCTTATTTTTCCATCTCCTAACCACAGCGGCTGGTGCCTCACAACTTTCACAAGCCCCCCCACCCTTCTCCCGATCACAGGCAATTATTAGTTTTGAAAGGAGTAGCACCTCTAAACGATGGTTGTTTAACTGGCAAAGTACAAACACAACCACCACAAGCACAATGTGTGAGCATTTGGTAGGTAATTGGTTGGTAGGCTGTGGTAATTCCACACTTTTAGGACGGTTTAGGACAGAAAGTTTAAGCAAGATTTAGGCTTAAATTAGTCACTATACCAGACGTGGTAAACGTGGTATATTTGTTATGTTTTGCAGACATACAGCTCCCATTTATATCTACTAAGTGTTAACTCTGCTTCTGCTTTTCTGTTGTATGTGTGTATTTAAATTTTAGGCATTGGTTTGTATGTCAGTGGTGATAACATATCGGTCAGGATGAAGTCAGACAGCTGTGTTATCTGTTTTACTAGATAATCATCTTACTAGATTTGCATGTTGTTTTTTCTAGGCTGGACCAACAGTCAATAAAGCAAACCCGAAGTTTAAAGTTCACTATGTTATGATCCAGCTCTACGTGGCACAGCACGGTAAAAGAGACATGCTCCATTCTTTAAATGTCATGAATGCAAGTCTGGCTTACAACCTCTCTCATATATTTCTCTCTCCCTCTATCATCTTGCATGTCACTGAAAACTGTGCACAGTATAATTAAGTAAAAATGCCACAAAAACAATCTAAAAAGAACCAAAAAATAAAGTTGAAATCTGTCTCAAATGTTTCCTGCAAGCACAGCTGCAAAAGTTAGCAGCACTTTGAAAGAGCTGACAGCAATACCCAAACGTAAAACTTTAAAGGAGATCCATTTAAATCAGCTGTGCAAGCTGCTGAGCTTATAGATTTCCTATAAGCAGACTAACAGGCAAGATAAAAACTCAACTAATTTCTCACAGTCAGGCTTCATTTTATAACAGAATGATTATGCAGCAGGCCACTAGAGCAGACTGCCAAACCTATTTTAAAACCTGCTTCTGGGTTTTCTTCACAAAATCTAATTTTGGAGCAATCTGTGCCCATTCAACACTGTCAGTTCTTTTGGAGTGAGATTCAATAACAGGGCGGGCAGCTGCCTTATCAGAAAACATGAAGCATTCATCAGTGTTACTGTGGCCAAGAGAAAACACCAAGGGCTCAGCTGACTTATTCAATGATACATGAGCAGCTTTTAAAATGAAAGGTCAAAGTACAAGACATCTGACAGATTGACACGTTTAAGTACGAAAAAGAACATGTTTGCACAAAAGGAGATACACGGTGCTTGATCTCCTACTGAACAGATGATTCAACTTCTGAAAGGCAACAGAGTTTCATTTCATTAATGAAATTGTAAACTGACTCATTTTGATACTAGGACTTTTTCTTCAAATGCTGGATATAATGGTGTCACATTCTTCAAGTACTGTTCAAACAGAGAGGCAGATTTTAACAATAAATAAAAAAAATAAAAATCCATAGTTTTCTTGTGTGCTTTCTCCTCCTGCTGCTTTCTTCCTCTTCTGTTTGTTCTCAAATGATCTTACCTAAAAATATGAATAATTTCTCCATTGCAGTGCTTCATCGGACATGATGGCTCATTGGTCACTGGAACATTGCGCAATAATTTTGTTATTAACCATAACTTGTAAAATGAACGCAGGAAAAAACACAGATGCCTGACATCAGCCAAATATGAAAATGATAATGAACTGGTAATTAGATTTAATTATAAACATAAGAGGACAGAAGCATTGTATCTGATTGTGTATTTTAATATGCTGTGTGCACCAGGTGAGGGGGAAAAAAACCCTTTACTAGAACAATCAACAATCTAACAGTTTATTAATACATCTATGCAAGTGCATATAGATGTGGTGTGCCACCATGTACTATCACGTCAAATCAAAATCTACTACTGGCTTCTTTATGTTTCGCTTTTACTCCTCTGTGATTTTAAGTTTTCCCATCTTTTTCATTAAGAATTTATTTGTATATGGGATAGTATTAGATAGTTACATTGGTTACAATATTATGTTATCTTATTTTATTGTATAGCACCTTGGTTTGTTTTTAATGTGCTTTATAAATAAACCTGATCTGATTCTTATTATCTTCTTCTTCTGCTAGTCCTGTTGCCAACGCTACAACTAATTCGACCGCTGCTCCCTGTGTCCTGTTGATGCATCTGCTACTCTTTTTCAGTCAAATCCACTCTGATGTGGTAAACTGAAACATGACAGGTGGATATGCTTGGGTGTTTTACTTTGGATGTAACAGAATCAAACACAGCTGCTGTTCATTCTTCTCTGTGCCACATCAGCATTTTCAACCTGACTCACCATATTAAGTTCCATTTCCAAATCGGCTAGGGTGCACAGAGAAATATCGTACATGACAGTGTGTATCTGAGCTCTTTTTTTGGCTTCTCTGTTAAAAGTTGCATGTCAGCAGTCTATTGCCATATATAGTCCTGTTGGAAACTGTCAATTTAGGGAACTAATGTATTGTTAAATGCGCTGCAAAATGTGGACTAAAACGAGACTCAGCTTTAAAGGAGTCTAACGATTACAGCATCTAATGTATATGTAATAAGGACACAGCTTTTCTATCATATCTTTTAAGCGCAAGAATGAAGAAAAAAAAAACAACAAAAAACCACACACACTGTCATGGAACCGTTACTTCAAATTTGTAAGTAGTCCAATGATTCTGTGCAACACATTAAGGGTCCTACAATTTACATCCCTAAGTGAGTTGTTGTACCTGTAAGACGTAGTCGAGGACGATGTGTCGGAAGCACTTGCGCGTGGCTGTTAGGATGTTTGTGGCCTCCTCCACCTCATGCTGCTTGTTGCGGGGAGCCTGGGCGTTCTTGATGAGTGCCGCCTCCTTTTCTTCACTCACTTTGTCAAATTGCTTCTTCGCTTCTTTGAACTTACGGATGTCACTGACAAAGGAAGGGAGGGAAGAGAAGTTTACTAAGACAAAACACATTAAATTATTGTACAAGCATTAATTAGTATGTGGGAGTGTAAATGGGGAAATCAAGTTTAGGAAAAGTTTACTAATTTATTCATTAGGATCTGAGAATAAAGGCTTTACAAATGACCCTTTTCAGTCTTTTGCTATTGATCACCAATGTAAGCACTAAAAATGTGTCTTGTTATACTAGCTGGTCGAAAAAATACCCTTAGATGGTGCCACCAATAAAGCAGTAGAATTATCCCACAATTCAGTGCTAAAGCTTCCAAACTCCATGACCAAGGTCAAATATGACATGTCCCTTTATTGTCAACAATCATGTGGAAGGAAGCAAAGTTATCGCTGGATATGAAGCAACACAACCATGGTCAGTCAACAGGAACACACAAAGGTTAAAGTTGATTTAATAAATCTTGGTCAGCTGGAAATCCAACTATTTGATCCAGGCACTTGTTCTACGGTGTATTTTGCCTACAGTAAGTGAGGTTAATATTTGAGTGCTACAAGGTAGTGAGTAAATATGATGGAACATGTGAGAAGTATGGGGGTTGCCAATGTGGGTGTTTAGCCCTGGTATGCCAGGGGCAAAAGCTGCTAATCCTTATAATGAATAAACCAGAAGGCCCCACTGTTTCCTGCACTTACACAAGCCGTCTGGAATTCAGTGCTGTATTAGGAGGCTTTAAAAAGGGAGATATGAGGGCTTGATTCAATTAGAAAATATTATATATACACACATCAATATAATTGAGTGTCCTCTTTCAAGTGTGGGCTTTGTTTACAAAATCCAAGACACTTTTCTTTCAACACAAAGTACAAGTTTATTAAGTTCCCCTCAGAGATGTGTGTTCCTCATTTTAAGTTGATCAAAATGTACATGTGCTGTGGCTTGTTCTCACAGAGACACAAAAAGCAAATTTAGGCCATTCTTTAGAAGCTAAGATTGCTCAGAGATATGACCATTTTTATCCGTCTTGGTTCAATTAATACTCACTCTTTGACAAATGTTTGAAGCTGGGTCTTGATAGATCTCTGGGCCTGATCAAATAATATCTGTGAAGAAAGAAAGAAAGACTAAATTCTCATTTCTGTTTGGAAAAACATCTTATCTCTAGTTAACAATTCAAGCATTAAACATCTCTAAGTCACTTCTCTACGGGAACAGCAAAAAGAGTTTTCACTTTCTAGGCCACGGGATGTTTTGCAAGTCAGCATTCAGCACCTCTGTTTAGGAGGATTTTTGTTAACATCACAGGGTGCAATTAAGCAGCTAAATTTACACAAACAAGCTCACTTTGTAAACTCCCCTCATAAAGACAAACACGAGAAGTGACGTGATTTGCTTATTCTTGGTAGTGACTCATACCCTTATTAACCTGCTTGCTTCCTTAAAATGAGCTACCAAGGAAAAGGCCAGACAAACACATTCTCTAAACCGGGCTTCAGTGTGATTTCATGGCCAGATCAGACAATCTAAGCAGTGTGGCTGTGAAAGGCTACCAGTGACGAACAGATTGAGCACTGTGTTTGAGTGGATCATGTGCTCAGAGATCGCTGAGTGGCAAAAACCTATCTGACAGTCAGCTGACGTGACCACAGTCGGTGATGTTGAGTCACAGTCGCAGGGCTGCACTGTGGTTCCTGGAGGCTTTTTAGGGGTGTAGTCAAGGAACCTATTAAGAGGACTCCACTGCTGAATGATGGTAGACACCCACCCTGCAGCTTTTTGGGATAATATTTTAGAACACATTTACAGGATCTCTCTTAATCTGTGAGTGTAAAGGCTACAGAACCCAGTTCAACCAAACGTGAACAAAACTAGCCAAAACCTCATACTGAAATGAAACGCATGTTATGATTGTAAACAGAAACGAGATTCAGTCCTCATTTAAAAGTACTGATTTTTCACTTCATCCCAAAGAAAAGGTTTAATGCTACCTTCAGCTGTAATATCACCATAGATAATTACAATACTACAATTTAATGGGTTTTTTTTGTAATTCATCAATGAATTGTTCGTTCTATAAATTGTCAGAAACTTAAAAAAATAAATAAAAAGATTTTAAAAAGTTGCAAATTGCTTTGTTTGTCCGATGTTTTGTTTTTGTAATTTGTAACTGCTAAATTGAACGGTCTTGATTGGATTAATCTTGTTGTGTCATATTTAAACGTAAACTTTTTGGATTTGGTTGCAAACTGCTTTGGCAATGTTGTTTAAATAAAACATTCAAGCCAATAAAACACGCTGAACTGAATTAAATAAATCTAAAAAAAAATAATAAATATATACTATTCTCTTGCTTTCCCAACAGTGGTATTGGTGGTTAGGTCTTTTTAACATATCAAAGCAGACAAAACACAAGTGTAATTAATAATAATAATAACTGTAATATTAACCAGTGTTGTGCATTCTGGGACACTTCAATAATGTTATTTGTTACAACTGTTAAATTCATCCACAACCACAAACATTACAAAAGCTTAAATTTCCAGTAGCAGCACCCCCGGTTTGTTCTAACATGTCTCAGAGACAGCGTGGTGTTGGCTTGTAACTCACTCTGAACTTGTTATGCAAAGCCAACAGAAACAAGATATGACATGGGAGATCAAGAAGAGAACTTCCACTGTAAAAAAGCCTCTAGCTCACCCTGTGCATCCTTTCTGTGTTTGAGGGATTCCTAATGAGAAGCTAATCAGAGAAAGGCACGTCTCCATTTCTCAATGTTAGTGTCAGTCCTACTAGAGACTGACAGCGGAGAAGGCTAACAAGAGGACACTGGGTAAGAACAGCCACATAATCAGATCTATCCTAATGGGCTCCTTGGAGAGTTTTGTGGGGGACTAGATAGGATACAACAATGGATAAGGCGACATGTTTATTTATTGTCTGAGATCTAGTGGTTGGAAGTGAAGTGCATTAGATGACCAAGCTGTAAGGCCAACACAGTCTGACTGAAGCCTGGAATGGTTCTTCTTGTAGTTCAGCTGTCTCCAGGATGACAACCACATCGTAAAACGTTGGCCATGACCACGTTTACTTCAGTAACGGATGATTTATTCCAACAGTCAAACACTCCACTACATGCTAGGCAGGGAATAGATTTTATGAGGCAGGAAAATCCTCTGTCAATACTATGGACTTTATATGCTAGGGGCAGATGTAACTTTTGTGAGGAGGGTTTTGTGACAAGAAAATCCAAAAGCTACGTTTAAGCAATGATTGTTTTTTTTGCATCTGACCCAAAGGATTTCTATATACTCAATTTTTATGAAGGGCAGTGTCTGCAGCAACACCCTGCCTCACATATTTACAGTAATATGAAATCCCACCTGGACACTACTTATTATAGCCACATCCTTCTACTTCTGAATAGCCCCAGTTAAACAGTTAGTTAAGGTTAAAGGTCTTGCTGTAGGGTACCCTGACACTCCGCTTCCATTTTTCAAACCAGTGGCCATCCTCTTACAGACCCATTTCCTCTGTCTTGTGGTCTGCTGCTGTCCTTCCCAGCAGTAAATAAGAACTCTGACAGTTAAAGAGTGGGTTCAGACTCTCAGCCCAGCTGAATTTTATCATCTCCCAGCTGTAAAGGAAAAAAAAAACCCCCAAAAGAATCACAATACATCCGGTTTCACATGGCAGTGATACATACCGTGTGATAGTTGATCATCTCCTGCAGACTCTCAGCAAACTTTGTGAGACTGGACTGTTAAGACAAAAGAACGACAGCCATGAAGGCAGGCAGAGAAAGAATGTCGCCATTCTTACAACAATAAAAACAAAATCCAAATTTCAATTATATGCTACATCACAGACATGTCTGGAAAGACACAAAACTCTTCAGTCAGACAGATATGGCTATACAGAAACGGTGTCTGTGTTTCTGGAGACACAATAGCACTTTGGTAAAGAATTCTTTTGGCGTTACTCCCTCCAAATACATGTAGTGGCTTCAAACCCAAGGGAAAGGCACTGAGTGGAATACACAAAGGCTGGCAGGAAGTGCTTGCCTCTCCATGCAAAATTCATATGAGAAGACAAAACAAAACTAAGCATGTGACCTCGGCAAGACCCAGCGGACACTACAAGGTCTAGGTACAAGGCCTTGTTTTTTTAAAATTAAGATTTAATCTGGTAATGTCATTAAGGATGAAAACACTTCACTCAAAAAAGACAAGAAGGTAATGTGTGTTTATAGTATATTATAAATACTATTAGCTAACAACTTTATTTGATGTTAAATATTTCACAATTTAAAAAAAGATCCAAAAGGAAGCCTGTCCCCATACATGAAAAAAAACAAAAACACATTCTAATAGTTCAAATGCTGGGGACTTTCTATGACTCAGATCAAGCCAGGTTGTGTTTTTGTTTACCTCGATGACCTCATCTTTGGTGGACTGCTGGGCTAGCTCCCGGATTCCATTAACAAACTGCTTGTTGGCTGCGTTGTAGGCTTTTCCAGCATCAATCATCCCAATACACAACTTCACCAACTAGAAAGAGAAAGAGGCAAATGGTTATTGGGGAAATAATTTAAGCAGACAGAAGATAATAACACTAGAGCGAAGAGAAACAAGAAATAGTGCCGGTCATTTCTTCAGGGCATCCTCTCTTATTAAAAACACTTGAAGTTTGCTGCTGAAAATGATACGGAAGATTTGGTAAAACTTGGTGCTGCAGAGGATAAAACAGAAAAGCAATATGCTTAATTAACAAGAGGCAGTTCTTCCCCTTCTGACTCATTTGGGAGCAAAGATAATTCCAGGTTATGTAAACTCACAATAAACGCTGGCCATTTTCCATCCAGTCCCACGCAGAAGATGACACACAGCCTGAATGTGCCTCTGCAGGCAAAACAGCTAAATATATCACCTAAAAATGCTAATTTTAAGATATTTCCTAAACAGATTAGTAAGTGATCAACAGTTAAATAATACAATAACAAAAGTCATATATTAAACTACTCTACACACAATGTATTGAACTTTCATATTTTAAAACCAAATTAATTCAGCTCCAGACATGTAACTGTCTAAGCTGCAAAGGTCAGAAGGTAAAAGGTAACTTTAAAATAGACCCATTAGGTGCTTGTATTTGTCACACATGCACACTAACCACCATTATAGTCTATACTTCCTCTGTGATCTCTTTTGAATAAGCTATTTTGTTTTTTCTGTCTCACCTGTGATAACAAACTGTCATATACAGTAAAAAATATATAATATTTTTGGATTAAGTCCATGGTGGTTGGAAGACAATCTTAATTGAATTAACTAAGTATTTATTTACTCAATTACCCCTGCCTTTCTTCAATGTGGCTATGCTCTTCTCTGCATTTATATCCATGAGGGCTAAATGACAGAAACAACTCCCAGTATAATGCAATACAGATCAACATCTCCACAACTGCATCACATGTCTAAAAACTGAACATTAAAACCTTCAGGAAGGTAGGTTTTGTTGCAAGACCGTTGTATTAGACTGCATAAATTTAGCTAGGTGTACCTAATAAACTGGCACATGTATTTATAGTTTGCTATAGCTCATGCAGAGCAGGTTTAAAAATGGCACGGTTAAAAGTGTGTTCACTTTTGACAACATGGCTGTTTACATCCCAGGCAGATAGGAAGCCCCAAGAAAAAGATCTCTTTAGCCCCTTGCTTATCGACTCCACCCATCAACAAGTACACACTCAGATACACATGCACCCTATCACAGCCATATTCACGCACACAAACACACCCACTCTCCAGCAGATCCTTCCTCTGCAGAGCAAGAGGGGAAGTGGGGCCGGGGCTGAGTCACAGAGGTGGGGTAAGGGGGAGGAGGGTGGGACTCTGTAAGACTGTAAGTCCAGGAACAATGAACTGGGATCTTCCAAGCTCGCTAGTGAACATACTCTGAGCTCTGGGTTTGGTTTGTTATCAGGCAGAACTACTGATTAACACTAGCTTGTTTGGATGGTTTATTAGTTTAGTCTAGGGCTGGGTGATATGGCCTATAAGAAATATTTTTAGGCGACACCTCGATATCCACATTTTGTCTAAAATAACATTACGTGCATTCTCAAATAGTGCAAACATGATGATCTTTTAGAAGATGATGCATTGCTGTAGATTACAACTACTCAATAATGTATAAAGTAGTTAAAATTAGCACAACCTAGGGCTGGGCGATATGGACAGAAATGTTCTCACCGGGGGCGGAGCTAGACTCTCAGCGCAGTGGGGGCGAAGCTTCATTGTGGGCCCACCTGCTACAAAGTCATATTAACCAAGTTTACGTGACCCCATACTCACTCCAAAAGTCCACATAGTCTGTCTGCTTCTCTGCTGCCGGAGCAGCCATTCTACTAAATATTTGTGCTTACACCAGAAGCACTGCAGTGCGAAGAAGCGTCACAGCGTCAAGCAGCACAGCGCAGATGAACCGGGCAGGAAGTCAGACAACAGAAACGGCAGAGAATTCGGTTAATCTTCAAAATAAAATACTCGTTACAGACTTCCGATTGTATATCAACAATAAACACTGTTAAATTAGACAAAAAAATTAAAGAATTTTACTACGTAGCCTTCTTAATCATAGTAGAAGCACAAAAAGCAAGCACTAATCACCAAATCAACAAAATCTAAACATGTCGGCAAAATCCGGCAGGTAAAACGCTCTTATTCTGAAATGCTCCCTGTGGTAGTTGCTAGATGCACCCGTCAATACGAGGAACGAAAGCGAGCCAGAGAGCTTTTAAGAATGTAGTAGGAGCACAAAAAGGTCATTAAAGTGGGGCAGGCTGCACGCTCCGCTGCTGCTTCCAGTGGAAGTTGAAGCCGTAAATAAACCGCTGCGCACACGCTGACACACGTCCCTCCCTCAGAATTCCCATGATGCTTGAGGGTGAAGGGAGTTTTGTTAAAATGTGATAATAAGTTTGCCATTTGTTTGAAATACAAATGATAATTTATGATTTATGTTTATTAAAACGTGTCTCCTTAGAATCTAGTGTGGTTTTTTTGGTAGTTGTCCAAATTTTTGGTTGGTAATTCTTATGGTGGTTTACCATTGAAACCACGAGTGAAGGTACTGTTTCATTTGATAAGATGATAAGAACTTCACCCAGTGCAGGGCAGCGACATATAACGCTGTTTGTTTGTGTCCATAACAATTAACTGAACTAACTTCATGGTCCACTTAGGGGGCCCCCAACAAGCCGGGGCCCTGGGTCGGCCGCCCCCATGCACCCACACTACCTCCGCCTATGGTCATCACGCTAAAAGATTTCCTATCATTCGATATCGATAATTATCACGATAAATGTCCAATCATTATGTCTTTAGATGGTTTTAAGCTATTCTTTATGGTCACACTTCATGCCAAACAGTTAATCACGAAACAAAACTGAGGCAGAACATTCAATACAATTAGGATAAAATCTTTTCTCAGTCCCTTTTCCTCAACAAAATATATATCTTAATAGAAAAATTAAGTGCTAATTAGTTTGTGATTCAAATGAATTAAATCAAACATTTATTATATTGTTATTGAGGAAAATTATATTGCGATAATTATCATTATTGTGCCCAGGCTTAGCTCAACCATAAACACCCACAGCAGTAAAATGCAACATACACATTAATGCAGGAGTAATATTAATCCATTAACATCATATGATGTTTATAAAACATCTCATGATGTTTTACATACATGTAAAACGGTGTCAGGGACCATTTTACTGCACAAGCAAATCTTGCCATCAATCTTGTATACTTTTACCTTAGTACAGTTCAGAATGCACAACCTTTACTTGTAGTGGAATATTTTCAAATTGGAGCTGGTATTAGTACTTTTGCTTAAGTAATGGACCTTAATACACCCACAACCTAACTGCATCTGTGTGTTACCGGCCGAGGCTCCCTCTTTCAGGAAGGTGGCTTTGTGGCTAACCTGTGTGTCTGACAAAGTCCAGCGGGTTTGTTCATGTAAGGGACTCTTTCCCAGTATGTGAGGGGTAGTTATGTTATTTTAGAAAGAGATAAAGTACGTAGATAAACTCAGATTGCAGTATAATAGTTTCTAAAAGGCTGTGTGTTGTGTTTGCCACTGCTTACTGTGTCGTCTTCTACTCTTCACAGCAGAGTTGGTCCAGACTGTTAGCTAGTTAGTTAACAGCTACAAGCCAGGCTAAAGTCAATTAAAATTGCTTTGTTTTTCACCACTCATAAAGACAGCATAACGGTTCATGTTCCTGATCTTACTATAACACTGCCTGCAAACTAAATCTTTTTTATACCCCCCCCCCAAAAAAGGCCACCTTTTTATGATTTTGATTTAAAATAATGTGATTGTTAGAATAAAAGATGATTACAGGCTATTTGCCGCCATTTGGCTGGCAGTTGGTTTTAATTTCCCACTGTGTTGGCAACGAATAGAATCACTGGAGCATCTGAAACACTGGGGTCAGCCATTATTTTTAGGAATTGTAGAAGTAAATTGTCCAATTATAGTACAGTGTAAAGGGTGTCGTGCACTTTTGAAACACCCCCACATGTTTTAGTGCAAGCATGGTGTCTATATTAGTCTTACTCAAAGGCAATCTGCCAGGGGATATACTGGGGCCAGAGACAAACCTGCAACTTTCCACTTAACAGGATGGCCTCTGTAGCTTGCTAGTTCACACAGTAGAACAACTGAACAATTAAGCAATGTTTTTCAAGGGTGGTACTCACTTTGTCGAGCTTGGATTCCAATTCACACACATCCCCCTCCACTTCCTCTATGGTGGCTCTGTGGGGAAAGAAAAAAAGCAATTGAAATCAAGTGTAACAATGACTCAGTAAGATCAACTTCACTAACATTGAAAGGCATTCATATGCTAGATGTTGACAAGAAGATAAAAGATACACTGCAGGGGAATCCTTATGTAAAGGACATAAACTCCCTCTGTGCCCATTTGGTTTACCATCTTTGTCGCATTATTACCATTTTCCCCATTTACCATCTGTCCTGTATACAGACTAATGAAGATAAAGCCACGCTATATTACACTTCCCTCACAAGTGAAAGCATTTAATATTCCACATGATAATACTCTATTTCAACCTTAAGTAGAAGGAAAGCAAAAAAAAAAGGCACACACATAAAAAGCATTAGAACAGCAGTTACCACAAACGTTATAGCTTAATTACTCTACCATTTTCATGTGATCATGCTCCATGATTATGGTACAAACATTTGCCCGATTGTTGCATCTTATATCAAGATCTTGCTTTTTTAAATATAGAGGGAACTGAAAGTTAAATGTAACAATTCAATTTCACCAACACATTCATATTTTTCAAGTGTCTGAAAACTATAAGTATTAGACATGATAATATACACTTCTACACTACTAACACAAGCACGTGCAGAAACACACACCATAAGAGGCAGTCAAACTGAGAGCTGCCATTTTGGGTAATGCCACAGGCCTGGGGTCAGGTCTGGCATTCTGCCCTTCAAAACATGAAAAAGCACAGCTTGGTTCTCCACATGATCAACAGCCTACGAGTATGAGAATGCCACGACAGGGGAAGAAGCAGCTCAAGAACCTCATCCAAGCACAGGCTTGGTGAATTAATTTCTGCTCATGTTTCAAGTCAAGTCAGAGTTTGATAGCCCAATATCACAAAGCATTTCTCAAACGGCTGTGCATATAATAGCAGCAACATGACCGACACAAGCAAAACACATAGAAATTTTTTTTGATAATAATCTGAGTAGTTTAACATGTTACTGTGACTGTTCTTCAGTGTAGGAAAGGTACACAAGTGGCTGATAAGTGGCTCTACTATTGTACATAGTAAACACCATAAATAAGATGCAACTACCACTACTTATGTATGAAGAGTCTTACTTTACTTCACTCATGGACACATCAGCAGGAAAGATGCTGGCCGGAAAGATGCCGGCCTTGAACTCAGGTGCGCCTATTAATTACAAAACTAGGGCAGTTTGTGTTCTTCACCCTAGTAATTACTCTTCATTTATGTTGGCAACTTCAGCCACATTAAAGTTCACCCTACTAAGTTAATAACAGAAACACTGGATTAAGTTCATAAAGTTTGAGCTGATAATGCAGTGATCGTTGATGGCATTTTAGTGAAAAAACTGAGCAGCAAAAGGCACCACTGCAAGATTAACAGTGAACGCCAAAGCCACAGAAGAAAAGTGTGGACTCACTAGATCACATTACAAAAGAAAACATGTATGACTGAACTACTTAATATGGTAATCCAACGAAGGTTAAAGTCAAGGGCAACTGGACTTGGTTGAAGATACTGGAAGACGTTTCGTCCCTCATCCAAAGGACTTCTTCAGTTCTGACTGACTGGCAGGGAAACTTAGCTATTTAACCTCAGTGGGGTCGTTTGCCAGGGTCATCGATACCGCTGGTTCGTTAGTGTTCCTGGTTGCTGTAACGACAGTCGTTATGGTCGTTAGGACAACCAGAGGTCAAGACTGAACGACCATCGTTGGTATCTTCACCTGAGGCCAATAGGTTACGTTTGTTGAGTTTCCTGGGAAGTGATGAAAGGACAGCCTTGTAAGTGGGGGATGTGAGCTGTATGTGTGCTGTAAGGAGATGAGCATTCATTCCTGGATGTGCACAACCTACCCTCCAAAGGAACGCAAGATACGCGTGGGAGCCATCGTGCGTACGCAAACGTGTAGTTAAAAGCAAGTATATCCAGTGCTTTATAGTTAAATGAAATCTCAATGTTGCAAGTCCTCGTTGTAGACAGTCATTTAGTATTAGATGCATTCAACAGCAGGTCACTGTAACATTATCATAGACGGCATGTTTTAGAGTCAGATGGCGGTTGACAAACAGTTTCTCGTAGCTTTGGATTATTATTAAGTGAGTTAAAGAGTGTTAGTACAGGGATAAACTAGATGTGAATATGCTACATTGAATCTTTCAGCAATCTATTTACAGTTGCACCTTCCTGCAGCAAATATTTATTGATGTGCAATTGTTTACAGGTGAAGTTGGTGAAACTGTAATCTATTTTATTAATATAATCCATTTAGGAAAAGGTATTATAGCCTACATACAGAACAGCTTTCAATATCGGCCTCTTTCTAGTGTGTCTATTCTAAATTTGGGAGTGCACACGTATTCAAGCCTTTAAGGTAACTGAAACAGACCAGTGCTAGCTGAGAGGCAGGTTTGCGACTTTATCTGGTTATTTTCTCTCTTTACAAAGATACGTGTTGCAGTATGAGAGTCCTACCTGAAGAGAGGCTGTAAAGTCGTAATGTTTCGCGATACGAGAACCACATACAACATTATTTATCAAATTGGGTCGTACTTGATGAATTTATGTGACAGATTCTGGTTTTCAAAATAAGGTGTCTATACAGTATGGAAACAAGATTAATTGGATTATATCCACAGAAAGTATAAAACGTGTGTCCATTAAAAGTAAATGAACACGTGATTTACTTTACCGGACTCTCTGGGGCCTCGGACCCACCCACCATAGTCTCTCCAAATCCTGTGGGAAACACTGAGTAAGGAGCACATTTTGACTATTTAATTAATGCGATGGTAAAAAAAGGCAAAATAAATGGAAAAAATGCTTCAGCCAAGAATTTTCATTTCGGTGCATCCCTACGAAGGGCCAAAGCATTCGAAGAGCAGCATGTCCCGGATCAGGCTTCCCTGGATGAATAGGGTGCAATCTTACGAAAAACCATGAGGGGATAGCGCAATTACACTGATATGCTCACACAAAAGCCACTACCATAATACCTTCATTTATCAATCAAATAAAAGCTTTGACTGAGAAATTGAAGCATGGGTCTTCCAATTATTCTGTAATTAAAATTTCTAAATACAGATATGCTAGCTAAGCAGATCTAGTAATACTCTATTCTTCAGTCTCTCAACAATGCCTGTCGCTTTTTCCTTAAAAGCACTTGCACAGGTGTAGCTGCTCAGGAGCAAACAACAGGACAGAGCGGGCAGCTCTTAGATGTGAATTGGAGGCAGGATGGCCTGGAAAAGCTCAGGCACACTCAGCCATCTGTCCCTGGAAAAATAGTGGTTTAGAAAAATTTACCTTGGAAATCTAAATTAATCCAGCCAGTCACTCTCTGGCTTTCTATGCAACCACGAGAACACGACATTTTCCTTCTAATCTTGTAACTTGAGCCAGCGGGGGGACTTGTGAAAGTGCTGACAGAGGATAAGAAAAGGAGGGGCCCTGGCAAAATTAAAATCTGGGCCATTGCCTCATAACTCTGACCTTGGAGCAGGTCCAGCCTGAGTCTGGATAATGAGCAGAAGCAGAAAGAATGAGAGAACGAGAGACATGCACTTTTATTTTATAACACACCTCTTCTTCACTGAATAATATGCAGTGATAGACTGCTATAAACCATGGAAAGAGCAATACATTGCAGTTACATATCCAAGGTGTGAATCACCCACCCACCCACCCACACAATATATATATATATTTAGAGGGAAATTCAGAGAAACACCAGCAGTCCTCAGCCTGAACATTGAACTGACAATGATATACTGACTTCTGATTCTGGGAGGGTTGTAACAGTGTGCAAAATTCATAATCTGATATACTTCTCATCTGGGGTGACAATTCTTTCTCTCCGTTTATTCAGAAAAATATAAACACTTAAGTGGAAAGAGTTGGATCATGAATCACCTGGAATTACAAGGGTAAGTAGAACTCCAATTCTGGAATTTTTTTCTTTATGGCTAGAGTAGGTCAAGAGTTTAATATACCTTCAGTACTGCTCGAGTCGTCAGGCATATAGCAGTTATGAGACTTGAGTCGCATTAAACACCAAAGTACACAGATAACACCCTCTGCATAATGAACTAGCCAATAGCCCTGTGCTCTGCTCAGGTTTATAAACTACATTTTAGTTATTATGTAAATGCTGTTCCCCAAAGCACGTGTTTAAAGGCGCATGCAGACCACAGCCTTCAGTGTTGGCCGATCGCCATGCTGTTGAGACTACACAACTTGACATCTTGTGATGAGAGTCTTGAAGTGGTTGTGGCGTTCACACTACGTGACTGATTGGTGACAGGGGGTGACACACTACACGAGCTGACAGTGGCTGTGTCACCCGATGTCTAGTCTTCAAACCGCGTTTTGTCAAGAAAATACATGAAATGTGAAACGGGAAATGACGCGACAATACACACGAAATAGCTGTTTATAATTGCTATCTTTAGAATAACAAAGACAAAGAATATGGGTGAAAGAATGGATTAGCACACGCAAGTAGCAGGGATCGTCTGTGCTACAGAGAGAGCTGGAGGTGAGTAAAAAGTTTTTTGCAGTGAAAAAGTAGCTGCCTGCTCTGCCAGCTGCCTGCTCTCATTGGCTGGATGTGCATGTCGAGTCTAGAGTCCGACCGATTTATCGGCCGGCTGATATCGGCCAATTGCATTTAATCGGCATTGACCGTTTATAACGGCTGATATGTGACAATTAAAAAAGAAACAAAAAGTCAGATCCTTCACTCATGTCATGGGTGTTGCATAGTTTGCCCACCAGAGGGCTAGCTGGGTGTTGGAAGCTAGCTGACAGACATAACTGTAGATTTATTCTGAAACAGTGTGGCAGTTAGTGAACGGTCCACTTTGGTTCCAATTTGTCCCTAGTTCATCACTTCTAAATAATCTCTAAAATCACGTAACGTTACAGCAGCCGCCGCCCGTTGCTAAATTAGCCACAAAGCTAATGCCGTGTTTATCAGTGGAGGAGCGCTAACATCATAATAAGCCATTAAACTATAGTTTCTGGTGTATTCTAAATATATCTGCGAGCCGACTGTCTGCAGTTAGTCGGCATGTCTGCCGGACATGTAAATAAACGTGAGCTGAACAAGAATCTAACTCGGCTTCCTGTAGCTCCTCTTTGTGTGACGTTGTAGATGTGAAATGCTGTCAGAGCTGTAACGTCTCTGGTTGTAGTTATAACGTTAGTTAAATGAAATCTCAAAGTTGCAGCTCGTTGTGTTAGTCATTCAACAACAGCTCACTGTATCATAGACGGCATGATTTTGACAGATGATGGTTTCTCGTAGCTTTGGTTAGAAGAGTGCTGGTAAAGGGAAACTACATGTGAATATGCTACATTGGAATTATGGCAGATTATGTGTAAAGTGAAATACACTTGCTTATCATCTCTCACTCTTTCTGTTTACAGATGGCTGAAAAAGTTGCATGTTCCAGGAACATTTATTGATGTGCAATTGTTTACATATTCATTTTTTGAGACAGTAATCTATTTTATTAACATAATCCATTTAGGAAAAGGTTTTATAGTCCACATACATACCAGCTTTCAATATCGACCTGTTCTAAGTGTAGTTTATACAGTAAAGGGATCTACTATCCAAATCATTCTCTAAATCTAAATATCGGTTCATTGATCGGCTCGTTTTCACTTTAATATCGGCATTGGCCCCCAAAAACCCATATTGGTCGGGCTCTAGTCGAGTCGGCCAACTCCTCCAGATATTTGGCATGCTGCATATCTGGCTGGTGTCTACGATGCACCAGGGAACCGTTTTGATGTGTCTTTGAGTAGTTCACACATAACGACTGGTGACCGCAGACCGATCGGTGATTTACCCATGGTTCGAATTACAGGGGTCTGACCCCCCTAATTAAAGCTTGGACCCCCCTAAAAGAGGCAAAAACAAGAGTTCAGGGGGGTCTTTCTTACCAGTCATTGTAAATATTACAATATATTTCCCATATTCATGCCTTATATTTAAGCAGATTTCTGAAAGCCCTAAATGGACCGTACCATTTCCTAACCTTGACGTTAGTTGAACGTCTTGTCTGCCCACATCACTCGCAGCACAGCTGCTCCAGTCCAGTCCACCACACGCTGGTGGAGACACTGTAAGTTAATGTCAGAAGTTAACTATCTAACTGCTTTAATATACTTAACTTTCCTACCTTCAGAGTTTCGTAATGGGCATTTATTTTACTTTAAATGAGCTATCTGATGTTAGCTAGCTGATAGCCCACCCTGTCATTTCATTACAACTATATCATTTCATATTTTATATAGACCTAACTGTTAGCCAACAATGGTGCTTAGGCATGAGCAGTGAAATTGACGATTAGTTATACTAGATACACATTTTGACATCAATATAGAGGTTATAATTTAATTTTCAGTATTATATGAGTCTTTCTACAATAAGCATATTTGTTTTCACTCGTACTAGACAGTACACAGAGACCAAAAATTCCACAACAGTGTATGACTACTGCTTTATTGAACGCATTCACAGACAACATTAGCAGTAGGAAAGGAGATATTTGCTACAAAAAAAAAAGTTGAAAGTTAAAACTTGAAATGATAAAAATTAGGAATTAGATATGATAATGCAGACTGTATTTATGATAGTGTCTTTGGTTCCAGTTCAACATTGTGTGGGTCTGTTTTGAGCGGTGTGGTCCTGATGGTCTGCTGTTGTGTCTGACCTGCTGGCAGTTTTGCTGTAGAATAGTGACCTCTGACTACAAAAGTTGTTTGGTATGGGGCACCCGTGAACTGGTGTAATGACCCACCATGTTACACAGCGCTAAATATTATGTAGCCGATCTGCTTGCTGTTTATCTTGATTCTTCAAACTACCTACCAAACTTCTTAAGGTTTTTGCAGGTCAAACAAGGGCCTCAGTATTTCCACTACCTTGTCCCTCAGTCATTGCACAACAAAGCACATATAAAAAAGGAAATCAGATGGTTTATACAAACCTTGAGATAAACAACCATTGAATGTCTTTATCTCAAGTTCTCAGAACATGACAATGAAGAGTGCAAGTATTTGTAGGTAAGGTGTACTGAGACTGACATCAGTAACAATGAGTCAATGTGTCAGGTTGAAGTGCCGTCTCTGAGTTGAAATCATGATTCTGGGTTTTTTGGGGGGTTAAAGAAAGCAAAGACTCTCCTGATGGCCATGAGAAATCACTTTTATGCTCTCCGTCAGACAGGGCAGAGATTATCTGCATCTAACACTCTCAGACATCAGAAAGCATTAGAAAATAAGAGATGTAGCCATCAAATATTTTCCCTACTTACTACCTACTAAACAAGAGTGAATGGGGGGGCTTTTGTTTTCCTAGAACATTCAGACACACTTCTACATTCTTAATAAAGCGATACAGTGTTATCCAAACATTGTAATATGGCGTCAATAAGCTTGCATCTCTCAACAGCACAGGTAGTGTGATAACAGACTGGGTGATAAGCAGACCGAGTGGATGATGCAGGTATTCTGGCCAAACATCCGATATCAGGCTGCAAACTAAAAAGAAGCAGCACCTGCCGCCATAGCAGACAGGTAAAGAGGGCTTTATGTGGTGAAGATTTTATCAGTGGACAAGACCAAGTCATTGTATGCCATTTGGGGGCTACATTTCATTCATTGCATCATTTGATAATTTCAAGTGATTTGTAGGAGAATAATTTGTGCATTTTGAAAGATGGGATACAGCCCTTAATCATGATAGTAGTATGGTTTTATCAAGCACACAAATGTTATAGTTTGGTCCACTATATTTTGGTTGGTATTGTAGGAAAACTGAAGGGAAAGGAAGCAGATTCAAGTAGTAAGTAAACACTAAAATAAGGTGGAGAATTAAAATGGTGAAATAGAAAATGTACCCTGCCAACATTGCACTCTAGGCTCTAATCTACTTTATGTCATTAAAACCTTGCCTTTTGAAGTTGATTCTGTTCTAACTCCTAATAAACTGTCAAAGAAAACTGTATTAAAAAAGTAAATGTTCCCAAGTTCATGTGTTCACAGTCTCTGGTTTTACTCATTCAGCACCACAGAGAAATCATATCCACCACATTTTTTGATCCTTACAGCTAAGAGGGGACTGTCCCTCTGTGACAAAACTGGGGTTAAGAGGTAAATTCCAGCAGAAAAGTAAAAGGAAATAGCAACGTATGATTACTAGCCTTTTCACCAAATGCAACAATATAAATTAGCAAACTAAGACATCCTAGTTTAAGTGTTATTTGGGTGTGAGTGTTTAGCCGGGGTTAAATAAAGACAGACGAGTGGTATGAAGCCCATGAAGAGAAGAAAAAAAAAAAAACAGCTGCCTTGAAAACCACATGAGTGAGAAAGAGGCCAATTCAGCATCACTGAGGGAATGTTTGGGTCCTATTTCACTTTAAGTTGACCAAGATCACGCAAAGGGACACTAATCCACAGTATACGCCAGACAGAGATCCACATTACTGTATGTCTATAAGTAAAGCCACCTGCTTGGATTATATTATTCTTGTTGAGATTCTAACACTGTTAGTTCTGATATTTGCACCCTAATAAACTGACAATATTAAAGGATAGTACAGGTGAAACTCAAAAAATTAGCATATCGTGCAAAAGTTAATTTATTTCAGTAATTCAACTGAAAAGGTGAAACTAAGATATTATATAGACTCATTACATGCAAAGTGAGATATTTCAAGCCTTTATTTGATATAATTTCGATGATTATTGCATACAGCTTATGAAAACCCCAAATTCAAAATCTCAGAAAATTAGAATATTACATGAAATCAATAAAAAACAGGATTTTAAATACAGAAATGTCAGCCCTCTGAAAAGTATAATCATGCATATGTACTCAGTACTTGGTTTGGGCCCCTTTTGCATGAATTACTGCCTCAATGCGGCGTGACATGGATGCTATCAGCCTGTGGCACTACTGAGGTGTTATGGAAGACCAGGATGCTTCAATAGCGGCCTTCAGCTCTTCTGCATTGTTCGGTCTCATGTCTTTCATCTTTCTCTTAGCAATGCCCCATAGATTCTCTATTGGGTTCAGGTCAGGCGAGTTTGCTGGCCAATAAAGCACAGTAATCCCATGGTCATTGTACCAGGTTTTGGTACTTTTGGCAGTGTGGGCAGGTGTCAAGTCCTGTTGGAAAATGAAGTCAGCATCTCCATAAAGCTCGTCTGCTGAAGGAAGCATAAAGTGCTCTAAAATGTCCTGGTAGACGGCTGCGCTGACTCTGGACTTAATAAAGAGACAGTGGACCAACACCAGCAGATGACATGGCTCCCCAAACCAACACAGACTGTGAAAAATTCACACTGGACTTCAAGCATCTTGGATTGTGTGCCTCTCCATTCTTCCTCCAGACTCTGGGACCTTGGTTTCCAAATGAGATGCAAAATTTGCTCTCATCAGAAAAGAGGACTTTGGACCACTAAGAAACAGATCAGTTCTTTTTTTCCTTTAGCCCAGGTAAGACGCTTCTGACGTTGTTTGTTGTTCAGGAGCGGCTTGACAAGAGGAATACGACATTTGAAGCCCATGTCCAGGACCCGTCTGTGTGTACTGGCTCTTGATGCAGTAACTCCAGCCTCAGTCCACTCCTTGTGAAGCTCCCCCACACATTTGAATGGCCTTTTCCTGACAATTCTCTCCAGGCTACAGTCATCCCTGCTGCTTGTGCACCTTTTTCTTCCACACTTTCCCCTTCCACTTAATTTTCTATTAATGTGCCTTGATACAGCACTTTGAGAACATCCAACTTCTTTTGCAATTACCTTTTGAGGCTTTCCCTCCTTGTGGAGGCTGTCAAAGATGATTTTCTGCACAACTGTCAGGTCAGCAGTCTTCCCCATGATTGTGAATTCCACTGAACCAGACTGAGAGACCAATTAAGGGCTCAGGAACCCTTTACAGGTTTTTTGGATTAATTAGCTGATTAGAGTGTGACACTTTGAGCCTACAATACTGAACCTCTTCTAATTTTCTGAGATTTTGAATTTGGGGTTTTCATAAGCTGTAAGCCATAATCATCGAAATTATATCAAATAAAGTCTTGAAATATCTCACTTTGCATGTAATGAGTCTATATAATATATTAGTTTCACCTTTTAAGCTGAATTACTGAAATAAATTAACTTTTGCACGATAAGCTAATTTTTCGAGTTTCACCTGTATATCATAATATGACCACCATGCCTTTTAAACTGTCCATCTGCCTTATTCACATTAATATACACGTGACCTAGTAACCTATCATAGCTAGACAGCTAGTCTAAATGTCAACATGAAATTTTCTACTTTGGAAAATCTATTACATTTGGATATCTGAATGAGAATCTTCTTGAAAGTCTTTAAATAGACCAAAACTTAAATATAGTCCAGTTACAATTATATAAAAAAGAGAAAGCACCAAAATTTCACATCTGAGAAGCTGGAACCAGCGGGTCTTTGGTTGATTTTGGTAAATTATAATCTATTACCCAAAAACTTTGATCTAAACCTTCTTTAGATCAGGACACAATACCACCTTAAATTGAATCTGGTAGACACAGCACCAACACTTTTAGGGTTGCCTGGGAATCCACTAAAATCTGTTGTTTTAGCTACTTTGAGTAAACATCTACATAAAAGTATTTTATTTTAGTAGTAGGTACACTGCCAACAACCAACCAAAATTAACATCAGAAATAGACAAAGCCTTATATCCTTCCTGTGCCCTCCACCTATTAGTCAGAGCTCTGACTCTATACTGTTGTAACATCTTCTATAAAAACAAAGGCAACAAATTTTTTTGTTGTTGCAGCGATTCAACGACCATGATCCAAAACAAAGAGTGCCGCCTCTCTGGCTCTGTGTAGCTGTTGGCAATGGGCCAGCAGGCTGTGTGCACTCTGCATGCAGGAGTGAGGTAGCTGAACAGGTTTGTCGTCCGAGCTGCCAACACAATCGAGTCTTCTGTGGGCCTGGGGCACAGACGTCTACACTTCAAAGACCATCTGCTCTTCACACAGTTTCACTTTCCTCCTTATTGGAACATCCAGTATTTCTAACGAAGATGTTCTGCTCTTTGGGGATTGACTGGTTTGACTGGAAATTGAGGTTGGGCCGATAGACGAAGCCAATGTTCATTGCCGACGGCTGACAGATATCACAATGTTGAGCCGGTGTCGTGATTATATATTATTATTATATATACACACCATCTAAAATAACTTCACCTAAAGTTTGAGCTTCTTAATTGTGAGGATTTGCTGCTTTTCTTTACATCTTGTGCAGATTAACCAATAATGAAAATAATCTTAATTTGCCGCCTTGATGTCTTAATACCTTTTTTGCCTCTGCCCCAAACGGAGTTATTTAATGTTAAGTATCTGCCAGAACAGAGTCCAATCCCATATTTATATTTCCTTACATAATACAGCTGCAAACTCCACAGTTAGCCCAAAGCAGGCTTACGTCAAAATGACTATAACTAATCCCATTTAGATATGTCTGACGGTTGAATAGCTCTGCATTACAACTTTCCTTTGATGTCTTCTAATTATATTTGGTATTTGTCATCTCTTCTTCCTCCTAGTGCTTCTGCTGTCATAGTTTGAGTGTATAGAAAGAAGATTAAACAAGGCGTTAGCTTTTCTGACATTTTTTTGTTACATTCTTATGAATGTGGAATGAGGAAAGTTTATTCCACTGGACTGAAATGACAGTGGTGGCGGCAAACAATTCAACACTCTGAATCTGTTACTGTGGATGGAAATGTGAAGAATGGGGTGAGCTTCAGCGCTGTGATGTAGATCCTGTAATTGTTACTGAGCGGAGGAGAGGTGATATGGAGGGGGCTCCTGCTGTGGTAAAACCTACCATTTGACGCACGAGCTTCATCCACATCAACAAGATGAAGTCATAAGTTAAAGATAAAAAGTTACACAATACAGGAACTTGGGACATTTAGGCCAATTTCATATCTTGTACATCCCCTGCGCTCCCATGTCATACATAAGCTGTAGGAAGGAAAGACAGAGCAGATGGTGGGAGTCATAACTGCAGCATTTTCAGTATCTAAAGTAAAGTCTGAGGAGTGACCGGCTCTGTAGGAGAGAAAACCTTAAATAATATAAAAATGTTAAACAGGAGTTATTACTTTGACAGCTAAAAACTAGGGGTCCAACTAACCACTACTTTCATTATTACTATTAATGTACAATGTTTTGTTTTGTCAAATCAACAGTTTAAAACTGAAAGTTTACAAATATCTTTATATTTCAGCAGCTGGAATCAGAAAATGTTTGGTGTTTTTACTTGAAATGTTTATTATGAATTGAAGATTCATTTTCTGCAGCACAATAAATAACATTTTCCTTTATCTTATTTACTATACTGTCCCATGAAATACAACTCTAGCAGTACCAATAAGCAGGACTACGGGTCAGTCCTCACATTTCATTAGCTGTTAATTGCCTTTATTAATAACCATCTAAAAGGAAATGAACCACAGCTCAATTAAATCAAACTGCAACAAGCCCAGCATGCGAACAAGCCTACAGCTGGACTCCCATGGGAAAGGAGTTAGTGCTCATACTGTATCGTAGTATGAACACTTCTAATCAGACTCTGGGTACTATATTAGGGAAGACCGCCAGTGATCTGCTGGCTGTACAGCTGCTGTCAATGACTCAGGGGAAACTGCAACCGGGACTGTTCGACCAATGACCTCATGGGATGGCACTCGGCCAAGCTCAGAATCAGCAAAACCAATCAGGAGCAAGTAATCACGTTATCATGTTTAAGAGGCGAGTGAAGACAGGGGAAAGGGTTGCTGTTAAATAAAGAAATTAGCTCACTTCTGGGCAGTTCATGTCAACTGGGTATAAAAACACATCCATCCTACTCTTGTGATGTTTTATTTATTAATCTCTTGGTGTTGTGCTTCCCTCTGTGGTTCATCTAGAACCTCAGCAAGCCGATGTATATTTTTCTTCAATTGGTTAGAACCTATGCTAAAACAACTGTCATCATTATTGTTCTTGAACTACCAAAACAAACAACATACTGCTAATTTAATATGAAAACTTGCTAATTCTAGTCTCTGCTGGTACCTTGCAGGACAGACAAGCAACTTAAATATGTAAAACATTTACTTCTAAATCATGTGGGGAGAAAAGCCACGGCCCTCTGAAGGGAATTTTCGACTCATACTTGAAGAGGATCCAGGAAAGGCTGAGTCTATTCTCAAGTGGAAAACTGGGCTATGAGGGTTTACCGCCAAAAATACATAATTTTTGCACTAATGGATCTCTCCTCTAGGCTGAAAGCATGGTTTATGACCAAAGACAGCTTCCCGACTAAAATGAGGATGAGAGCAAAAAAAAAGAAAAAAAAAAAACGCGGGGTGTGCCAAATTACCACTTGAAAACAACCCTCTCCACATTTGGGGGCTCCATATTCTCTGGCACAAAGTTAAAAGCGAACACCAAAATGGAAACAGATGTTGAGCAAGCGAGAGCTGCTCCACACTGCTGTGTATTCCATGTGTTCATCCATTCTTTCTTTCTCTCCCGCTCTGTCCTCTTCTCGGGCCAAACATAACGAGAATGGAAAATACCAGTGAAACAATGGTGGTCGCAGTGGAAAACTGCACCGTGAAACTCTCTGATCAGTCCCAACCCATCAGGATGCAGCTACAGTGGACTTGCAGTCAGGAAACTTAAAAAGATGACTCTCATAAAGGACAAAGGGCACTAAAAATTTAATAAAGCTGGGCTCCTGGTTGCAGAGGATCACGGCAAGGTGCTTCCTAGTCCTATCAGACTAACATGATCAAACACAGACTAGATTTAGATTTCCAATTTTAATATTCAGGTGGCGCTAATATTTGTTATCCTTAAAGTTACAGAGACACAGAGCTAAACATTGACAAAAATAAGGCAGACCAATTACTGTGATTGCTTTTGCACAAATGGTACGTGTTTGTTACAACCTGTGCTACATCGGACAGGTTTATGAACAGCTATTTTGTACTAGTTGCTAATATCAGGTTTCTCTCACATGCACCCTGATGTGTACAGCGAGTTGAAAATACTGTACAGAGCCAGAGCGCTCTGTTTAGGAGAAAAGGCTGAACTATATTTCGCAAAGAATAAAGTTTGGATGACCATGGAGTGTGTGGGAGAATACATGCTGTTGGGTTGTAGACACTCTCTCAAAAAATGTCTCTTTAGCAAAGGAAACATACGACCAGGTGAATTGTTAAGATAACAAAAGAGAATCAATTATGTTTTTTAATCTTCTCGTCTATAAATGTCAGAAAATAGTGAAAAATGCCCATTGACAATCTCTTCACAACTGAGGAGTTGGAACTAGCTAACGTTTAGGCTTTCTGCTTGCAAAATGACTTTGTAGCTTTGACCATCATATTAATTGATGAACAAAAAAGTTGCTAATTAATTCCCTGACTAAACATGAATCAAGTTGTTTATAATAATCTGACCAATACACTTTATGTGTATAGATGCCCATGCACACTCACAGAGATGTTTCCATTTCTGTACCTTCTTTATATTGCTGCAGCATTCCTTAATAAATTAGCAGACTTAGCCATCCAGTCTACAAAGTCATGTTGAAGTTTAGCAGTTTCCAATCCAGTTCTCAATTCAGAACAAATTTTGGAGCTGGCCTTTGTTGACATATAATCTATTTTTTTATTAATACTCTGTGATCAAGCCTTATACATAAAATTATTGACTTTCAATAGGGAAGAGGTATCGTTTGAGGTCTATGGGGAAATACTTTATGGACTGAAAGTCATTGGTTAAAGGTTTTAGTTTCAGACAATGCATATTCACCACAGCCTCAGTCTGCAGCCCGGCTTAAGTAGTTTCATAACTTTGTTCTAAAATCTACATCACTGACTCACACAACAATAACTCATATCAATTATTTTGACAGACTGTCTATTGCGATATGAGTGACAATTATAGTGGGAAAGGTAATTTTGCATTTCATTTTCGCAGAAAAAAATGTAAAAATTATCTAATTTTTGCCAGGGTCTGTACCAAACAAGCATGCTCCCTTACGTGTGGAGAATATGATTCGTAAGCCAAAACATTTCTGTAGCACCACAATGCTTTATTTATAGTGGTATACTGTGATACATTTTACCTTTATCAAAAAGTTGCAGCTCCTGCAATTTGGATATTGCGCCTGGCCATATTGTGATTTTGGTAAAATGAATTAATTGTTCATCACAGACTAGATGCAACTAGAACTGGAATACATACTAACTGCAATGTTTTAAAGAAATGCTGGTAAATACTGGACCAATTTGAGTACATAAACAATTCATAAAAAGGTATAATAATGACTGATATCCTCAAAGTCCAGCAGCCTTGGTAATACACAGGGGCTTACATCACTAGAGTGTTAGACCAACCAACCTAAAGCAACACAGCTGACTGACGGTTCCCTTTATTCTGATGCTTTAAAATGCTCCAATTAGTTGTTTTACAATGCTGTTCCATTCTTCTGCAGACAGCTTTCTAACATCTGTTCCTCGTTTTTTTGTGAGAGAGGATGTTGCAGCAGCAGCAAAAGGAGTGGGGGGGCTTAGGGAGGAAGGAGGCAGGCGCTTTCTCCAATCTCTGGAAAACGCAAAGCAACTGAGGAGGAAGTTGTAAAAAAAACATCCCATTTTACGCAACATTTTGGCTTGATGAATTGAAAAAAAAAAAAAAGAGAAGAAGCTGGGAGTGACGATGTCAGAAAAAGACACCGCTGCCAATAATACATCACGTGAACACCCACCACCTGACAAAACTGCTGGAGAGCTTCTTCACTCTGGAGTGGACCCACCCACTACTCATGAGGTCTTCTCCTCACGCAAATATTTACTAGTAGGTGAAATAATAAAATATGGATTATAGGATGTACGGCCTGATGTGGCTGGTGGGAGAAGAAGTGTGAGCCCTGTCCAGTTGAGATGATTCATAGACTGGTCGATCGACAGAAAATTAATCAGCAACAATATTGTTAAAGACATTTTTAAAGCAAAAATGGCAAAAATAATTCACTGGTTTCAGCTCCTTAAATGTGACTTTTTGTTGGTTTTCTTTGTCATCAAAATATTAAACTTGACAGTTTTGGGGTGTTGGCTTATCTGAATATGTCAACTTGAGCTTTGGGAAATTGTGAGAGGCAATTCTATTATTTTCTGACACTTTATGGCCCAAACAATTCATTGATTAAGCAAGTAAATAAGACTAATTAGGTTAATTACATCCCCAGTTTTCTGTCCTGCCAATACTAGCTGATAAAAGTATTTCTTTCCAGATAAATAGGAAAGTATGTTACAGTATGATGTACTGCATACAATAAAAATGAAAGCTGAGGTGATGTCATAATTACGAGATAAGATGTCATAATTATGAGATCTTATCTCGTAATTATGACATCTTTTCTCGTAATTACGAGATCCTGATCTCGTAATTTTTTTTCCTTTGGTGAATGCAATGCGCTTCCGTACAGTGGCAAATGAAGTTACTGGCACAGACTTTATTAAATATATATTCCCTTCTTCCTACATAATTTATATAAAGAAAACAAGCGCTAGAACAGCTTGCTCCTGCCCATATGAGCTTACCACACTGGTCAGTGAGTTTATGTTTGGTTTCCTCCCCGGCTGGCCCCAGCTTTCTTACAGACAAAAATAGAAAAGCAGCAGGCAGCAAGCGGCTAGCTGGTTAGTTATGTTACCGTTACTGCTGAGTCGCTTGTGTTATCAGGCTATTAGCTGGTCACTTTTCCGTGTGATTAATAAATAACCACTAACCGGGACAAAAGCCTGATTGTCATCACTCACCTGAACCGTGGGGAGTCCTTCAAACATTCCTCGAAATCCACAGTTATCTTCATTTTGCCGCAGTGAGTAAAACCGCAGACTTGCGCTCTCTTTTATTAAAGACAGTAACGTTAACTAACGTTAATCCAGGCTGAGTCTTTCGGGCTAATTAGCTTGTTTGCTAACGTTACTGTACCCCTGTCCGACCAGCTGGCTCCACTCTGTCACTGCTCCGCTAGCCAGCTAGCCTCAGAGGCCAGCAGCTACGATGAAAAAGTCGCGGCAATGCGACCATAAACGACTGTATGTTGAATGTGTGATTGCCCAAAACGCGACAAAACTATTATCAGACGCGGCGGTCAGTCCTGAAAACAGAAAGTGTCGTCCGGCGGTAGCTAGGTCATAGCAGCCAGTGGGAGAGGAGCTTTTCTTCAGCGCACACACACTACAGCCAAACACAAAGATCGTCTATACTGGGAAAAGAGGGATGACAATCTAGCGCGCATGTGCCTGCTTCTGCAATCCAGTTTATGCAAATGAACTCTGGCCTGTTTATTGATTTTATTTTTATTTTTTTTACAACAAACATTAACAGAGAAAGAGTGGTTGGTACTGGCAAATATACAGTCATAAAATAAAAGAATACAAAAATAATAATAATTAATTAAATTTTAACAAAGGGCGAAATGTCACTTAGTAGCACATTAAGTAGTCAACATTGTGAACTCAAATAATTTCTTAGAGAGAAAAGAAAGAACTATCCTGAAAAACCTAGGAATTTTATAATCTGGGTTATGAGGAAAGTTAACCCTTCTGACAAACTGATTAAAAAATGCAACATCTTACATTATTTATTGGATGAGCCCTTTAACTTGAGTCTATTTTTATTTTTCCATATTTAACCATCAATGACTGTGTTCGATGATGTTGGCTGGATATTCTCAGGGATTTATATCTGTCTGACACAGATGTAAACTGTTTTATGGGAACCATTGTGGTGGATGTTTTCTGTAATTTATAATGTTGAACTCTGTATTCGTTCTGTGTTTCACCTTCTCCATATGTTTGCAGGACACATTTTTCCTTTAGGTGTTTAGGTTCCCACTGACAAAAACGTAGTAAGAGCGATCCCTCTGTCGTCTCCTACACGATCTCTGTGTCAGTTGACAGGCGCTTCCTGATCTGATGCATTGAAATTACCCTTGACGCTGCCTGGACAGACTTGGACGTCCTCCTCATTTCTTAATCCACCGTGTCTTAAATTGTAGATTTCATCGAACAACCATTCGCCACGTACACAATCAGCACGATCGTAAAACGTTAACGAGAGGAATGCATTACTCATTTGACATTTCATCCGAGGGTGAAACAAATCTCTCGACCACTTGCGTTGAAACGCTGTTTTGCGTTTGAATAAAATTCATTCTTAGCTGTAAACCCACTGCAGACCAAGCATGCAGGATAATCCTTGCACGAACAGGCTTTATCCTATTAGAATTACTAGAAATCCAAAAGGAACGAAAGATGTGTTGTGAAACAGCGCGATCTGGTGGTAAGAGAGACGCAGTCATTTCAAGCGAGAGGCCGAAATTAACGGTTTTTCAGTCCTTACAATTTTGAGATTGAAATACTAGGGCCAATAGTCTGTGTTCAGTGCTCTATGTCTATATATTTAAGTTCACAACATACTCTTAGACGTTTCTGTCTTCCAGGTGTCTCCATTCATTCCCATATAGTATGAAAAACAATAAGTAGAGACATACATTAGATAAACCATCACAGGGAAGGTTATCTGCTTTTACAGATGGCAAAGTCACATGTTTGTTGTGTGGTAAGGCAATGCAGACCTTTTTAATAAAGTGGCACTAACATTAGTGACTCACATTATCACTTTTACCAATAAAAAAATAATTTAAAGTCTAACAAGACTAAAAATATGTTTGTTGTGATGAAATACCTAATTAATTAATTTCCTTACTTTTGTAAAGGGCTGAAGTTTGAGTAAATAGATTTCAATTTTGGAAGGATACTTATATTAAAGTAAAAAGGTACTTTTCACATCACTGCCAAATTAGATGCGGATTAGTTTGATAAACTGAATGTGTACGGATTTGACTCATTTACAGATTAAAAATATGGATTTGTTTTTGCTGTTTAGCACGCGATGATCACAGACTGGAGAGTCACTTACAATAGCTTTTCATTTTAGTCAGTGAATGCCAAGAGAAGAAGAGAGGGAAAAAAACCAACAGAAAAACCAGAAATAAAAGAAAAAAAGTCTGCCGTTTCTACAAGGAGACATGCGTTGTAATTCCAGTCTTGTACAGGCTTTAATCAGACAGACACTGTCAGAGATATCTGCACGGTTGGTGCTGATCTTCTGCATCACTCAGCTTTAAGGTATCCGACTCTTCAGATCAAACACAAGTCACAGCCATTGTTAGTTACTAACAACATTTGTTTAATGACAGGAGACAAAAACAAAACAGAGTAACAAACCAACTGATGATTTTGAACATGCCAACTGGAAATACATAAACATGGATTTTGACATCTGTGTCATTTTGAGACAGATACACAGTGCAGAGTCACAGGACTCCCTAACAGTCTGTCATCCTTAGAAAACAAAACAAAGTGGTGCAAAAGTAAAAAGCGAGACACTGGACACGTGAGGCAAAAGAAAAACGGCACAAAACAAAAAACCTTAACATGGGGCATAGCCTGTTCATTTTACACACATGTACATAAATACGTAAGAGGCACATTTGACAGGTAACAACCACCGATGGGGTGATCATGTCAGTTACGTTTCGGACGACGTTGTCCTTTTGTCTTAAGAGAAGATAAACCGAGCGTATCAGCCTCTCTGCCGTTGTCTTTTCTATCGGTTTACAAAATAAACCAAAATTAAAAAAAATGTATTTCCAGACATAACTATTCCTGTTTCTTTACAATAATCGTGATAATAAACTGCTCGAATGTGAGCTTGTTGATTGGTGGGAAATAGTCGAAAGGAAGTTGCTTTAAACTTTAACGTGGAGACAAAAAATGCCACCGAAGACTAAATTACAAGAACTAAACCACAAAGGGACGTCTGCAGAAGTCCGTCTGTTGGGTCTGTGATCCTGTGTTTCTGTAATACAGAGCTCAACACAGTGAAGAATTAAAGGGTCTGAAGAACATTAAGAGATCACAACACTAGACATACTCAGAGTTCCAACATACTTTTCTCTTTGGGCATTTGGTTCTTCATTCAACTGCCAAGTAAAACCTTCCAGTGTGTAGCTGAGGATCACTCCCCGGAAACTGACAGTCAACAACATTACCATTGCAATTTATTTATTTATTTTCATCAATACTTTTGTCAAATCCTACAGTTTTTTAAGACTTTGCAGTAACTTTCTTGACACTTAGGAACCCAAGACATTACAAAAACCATTCACCTCCAATAAACCTTAGTGGTTAACTCCTTTCGCCAACATCCGCTTCAACCAACTTGTCAGTAGCATCAATGACAACTCTTTCACATTACCAAGCTGCGTCGTACACACTAAAGTACATCAGACAACATTAAATAAAGTGTATTGAAGCCAGGTGAGAAATTAAAACACAAACTAGATGATTGTACTTTCCTCAAGAACTTCCTCACAAATTCTGCCTGGTGAAGCTCTCATGCAACGAGAAGTTAAATACGCAGGTCGTCTGGGCGCGAGAGTACAATGAGCGCTGGTTGCTTCTTTGTCTACCCTACATAAGAGCCTGGCGCTGAAAGCTGTAGCCTGTTAAACACGGGACACGGTCCTGTTTATCAGTAGCATGTGCTGTACTTCTATTTTAAAGAGCTAAAATGGCCAGGAAAAACACAGGGGTCATAAGCCTGACTCAGTCTTGACTAAACATTTTTAAGATCTTCTTTCACAAAATAAACTGATTGATTGATTTAAATGCTTTTACAACATAAATGCCAAATTTGTCAGTGTTTGGGGAAAATTTGGCCTACAGTGTGGTTCTGTGAGGTATATATGTTTTTTAAAATTGCCAGAATTTGAAATGAGGTTTTTATGTGGTGTTCTTGCTTGTAAAGAGAGAACGTAAAATAAGACATCCTTGGACAATTTAGCCAATATAATACGGACCATGTGTGTTGTTTCACTTGTATTGTTGGTTGAATAATGATTTTTTTTAATAATGTAATTTAGATTACGAAGGTTATGTTTAGGAGCTACTGTTCGACCAATATATAGCTCCTAAATTGTCATACCACCATCATGCTAATGTCAACAACTTTCCTGAATTACCAGGTAAAGTCACACAAACAAAAACCTACAAGTGGTCATCAGTGTCCAACTTTTGTCACAAAACACACTGAAAGGAGAAGAGAAAATGCAAACAGAGTGGTGGGTCACAAAGCAAAACAAAAATAAAAGCCATCTGAAGTGCACCCAGTATAAGTGCTGTCGTCATGTCTCAGATATGCCTTTAGTGAGGCCGTTGGGTTTCCCCTGGTTTCCTCCAGGGCTGACGTACTGGCTCTGTGGCCTGGTGACTGTTGAGCAGCCAGACGGGAGCCCTGCTGGGTTTTTTTGATCCTCCTTGCAGAGTCAGAATCAAATATTCTTCAGTGCGACGCCAGTTCAGAGGAAGTTGGAGTTGGGGGGGGGGGGGGGGGGGGGGGGGGGGGGGGGGGGATTCTTGGCAACAGGAGAGAGAGGAAGAGGAAGGTGCTTCACTTGTGTGTACTGATTCTGGGAGTTAAAAACCAGTGTGTTTTAAGGTTATATTGCACAGTTCTAAGGAATAGTAGAGACAGACAGGTGACCAGGAGGTTATTGGCTGCTGAGGGTTGTTATATGGGTGGTGAAGCGGTGTCTGCTGTACGGCCCGGCATTAAAACACAGAGCGCAGTGGCATTGTCTTTCTGCATCTTGAGCCAACACACAGGGCTGAAGGTAGAAGAGGGGCCTCATCTACGAGTCCAGGGAATCAGCTGGAGGACGAACAAGAGACAAACAGGCAGACACACATGAGAACAGAAAGATCGACAGAGCTAGAAAAAAAAAAAAATCAAATGTAAATTTTCTGCACTTTGTACTTTGATCCTCTAAACGGGGCAGCTAGTGGAAATTGAACCAATTTGTGATTAAAAACAGGTTTGATGGTTTGACAAAAAACTCAACATCTAGTTTCATATCTTCAGTAACATCAGTCTGCAGCTTAGAAAGTTAGCTTTTTCATTCTCAAGAAAGAGACTCAGCAATATTGTTTCCTTTTGATACTTCCTTTGGGGTTCATACTCACTTTCTTTGAATTTATTTTCCTCTTCAATATTACACAACTGTCCAAACTGAAATCACAGTCATTGTATATTTTACATCTGACTAAAGGACCAACTAATGCACAAAGAGCTGTTAGCCTTACAGAAGCCAGTCTAAATCTCTTATGTTATGAAGTATTAGGGCCTGTGTCCACCAAAGCGTTTTTTACCAGCTGAAAACGCCTAGCTGGGAGCGCTAGGGTGGGCTTTGGAGGCACAGCGTTTTTTTTCCCCCCCAAGACACTTTAGTTGCTATGATACATGAAATACGTGGAGGTGGCTAGTAGGCTACCTAATTTTACTGAATGCAAAAATGTCACCACAAAGTAGGGTAGGCCTACTTGCTCTGGCCCTTGCTCTGCATGAAGAGATGGCTAAAACATGTAGAGCGAGATTGCCATGAGATTTTGCGGGCGAGGAAATAACTCGGTGAGGACGCATATCGTTTTGTTCAAGAGCTGAGATGTGGTGTGGTGTTTGTCCCGCCCCTCCTGCACTGTGATTTGGCAGCTGGGTAAAAAGTGACAGTGACATGCGCTGCGTTTTTTCCAAAGTTGAACATTTTTCAACTCTCGGCGACCGGAAAAAAAACGTCCAGAACGTGCCAAAAACACGCTCAGTGCCTCATCACGCTGCTGACGTTTTTACCATGTGGTAAAAACGTGGAGCTCCCATTGCAATTAATTGAAAAAAAAAGAAAACGCTGGCCTCAGTAAAAAATGTTTTGGTGGACACAGGCCCTTAGAATGCATGGTTTCCTAGATTGGCAGCAGTACAGATCAAGATAATTTTAAACTAATCAGTATGCGTTAACTAAAGCCTTTTATTATAACCCAGCCTGCTCATGTACAGAGTGGGTTATAGCGCTTCATTTAAATAACTGGACCTCCTGCTGATGGACAGCTTTACGAGTAAATGAACTACAGAGCGGCACAAACAAAGAGCAGCCAGCAGTATAATCTATAATAACGACATCCACACTGACAGTGTGCATCAGTGCGCAAAGCCATTACTTCTGAATCTCTCCATGTCAGCTATTATTTGCAAGGTGTACTACACCACTATGCCTCTTTGAATACACTGAAAAAAAAAATAAAAAATAAACACTGTTTGCCTGGAAACTGTCCAAATTATTTATCCCCCATGTGCAAGAACGCATCCTCCCTCTCCTCACCTTCCTGTGGTGGGTCAACATTGATCTCCTCCGTCTCCTCCCTCGCCTCTTCTGTGTCGTCCCTCATCTCTTCGTCCACGTCTTCGTCCTCTTCTAGCTCGCTGGCAATGAGCTGGCGGGCCAGCTTGATGTTCATGCCCTCGTTGTAGTGCATCTTCCTCATCATCTGAAAATGCTTCTTTTTGGCTGCGGAGAGGGAATACATTTCAAACCACTTTAACTTGCCAAAAGCAATGGGTGCATGCCGAATTTAGGTCGGTTAATTATAATGTTGGCAAAGTACAGATATTCTGGTAATAACAACAATTAGGTAAAAAAGGAGGGTGTGGCATAGACTTCATGTGAGGCTAACAAAGGCCATGCGAAGGCTCTGTGTCTAGAAATGTGAGTGACAAATGTGGCATTCAGGATTTGAATATACACACATCTGTGACAAGTGGAGAGGCAAAGCAAACACTGAAGGTTGCAATGAGGTCACTTCATCCTGGCACTGCAGTGCAGCTCTTCAGGCAGAAGTCAACTGGCAGAGCCATTTTCACTTTGACGACGTTTGTCTTGAAATGGTTGCACTGGCATATATCTGCTCACAGAGTCTGTCTTGTATTTTGTGTTGACCTCCTCCCCACACATAACTTAAAATAATTCATGTAAAATATCCTCTTCCACCTGAATCAGCATGTCTCCATGCTGATTCCATGATGTTAAACCGTTCCTATAGGTGGCACAAGTTGGCAGGACTAGAACTGTGTGTCAAGAACTGCTGACGCTACAGCCCTGCAGTTGGATTACATCGATCAGGGTGCAGTTTCCAGACTGTTCTGTGGCTTTTACCCGCACAGTTCAGATATAAATATAAAAAACAAGCAAGCATGGAAACTCTGCAGGCACGATGCATCAGCGGATGTGTGTGCGCTGATGCAGCTGAACTGACATCCCTGTATCTGAGAAAAAGAGGTGGGGGTGTGTGTGTATGATGTGGGCATAGACGGCAAAGTCAGAGAACGGTCAAAAGCATATCGACACTGTGTGTATGTATGTGTGTGTGTGTGTGTCTTAAAGGAAGTCAGCGTAAGGTCAAGAGCATACAGGACACTGCATCCCTCTCCACCAGCACTTCACTTTGCATTTAGTCACCCTCACAGCTGCAGAGGACACTTTGTATTAAAGAGTCTTTGTAGACTGTAAACAGGTGAACTGAGGCACGCCCTCGCTGGCACTACTAACAAAAAGCTGTACCATGGATACTGATATACGCCTCTTTCGTTCAGCTGTTGAGTTATGACTGTGATGCCTTAATGATGACACAACACCACCCTATTGTCATATAAAGATGACAATAATCCACCGACACAAGATCAATTAAGGCTCTAGTAGGTATGGATGTGATCAATTAAAAAGTAAAAAAAGAGGAAAAGGCTCTCCATGTTTACCTTGTTCTTCAGGAGTCATCTCATCTTCCTCCTCCTCGCTGCTCTCTTCTACTTCCTCCTCTTCTTCTTCTTCCTTCATGAAGCGAGGCTCTGAGCCCTCTGCTGCTACCAGCCTTGAAAGAAGATAAAAACAGACAGAAAGGGACAAGAATAATTTTTGTAATAAGAAATTTCAATTAAAGAAATGCCTCTTTCCAGTATTTCCATTCCCATTGTGATTTTCCTCTGTTGTGTTTTCACCATATTAAATGACCAAATAGAAACAGGAGACCCCTCTTAAAGTCATTGTGTGGTGATTAAAATAAAAAAACTTCTATGGAGAGAAACAGACATGGGAGGAACACAGATGGGAGAGATATTAGGCGAGGGGGAGGAGGAGTGAGTAGGCACAGTGAGATGTGAGCGTGTGCGAGTACTCAAGTGCAAGACAAAAATAACAAGAGTTACTATCTCACCATCGCTCACACTCACTAAGAGCTTTAACAGCAGAGGAGAAAATGAATAATGGTTTACGGCTCAATAGATGGTAGTGAATCGGTGCAACTGGCTCCGGGGGAAGCTCCCATTTACTGTACTACTGCACTCCAACAAACTGGCCTCATTCACCCAGAAAGAAGACTGCCAATTTCCCTACAGTTTCAAAATGCACCCAGTAATGGTATCAGATATCCAAGGCGGATGGGGGATCAAAACTGAGATGGGAAGGAAGAGAGAAGGTGTAAGTGATGCAGCGAATTAGAGACGAGGGAGGTAAATTTAAGGAAAGCATAGTTGGATAATTGATGGACGAGAGAGAGATTAAACAACAAGAGGACAGAGGAAAAGAGCAGCTGTTGTTCTATCTGGAGGGTTTAGTGTAAAACAATGGAAGGCACTCTGTGTGGAAGTAAACAAAGGCCCCTAATTGACTTCCAAGCCTGGAGCTGATCACTATCCTCTCTGTGGTGCACACACCCCCATCCCTGCATCAGTGCACTTATGTAAGCACGTTGGCCCACAGCAAATACACATCTCAAGCTCCCATTACCATCCAGAGCTCTGAGTGATATATTTCCTTCCACAGAAAAACTTGTCAGGGTGAAGTTGCTTCTGCTTGTCCAGGAGTTACAATGCGATCAGCTGTTTTGATAAAACTGCTGTTCTTCAAGATTTTCAGGTTAAAAAAAAGAGATCACAATCGCACTCTCATTCAAAAAAGACAGCATTCTTTGCGGGTGCACGGAAAGAGGCTTTAGTTCTTTTTGTCTGAGGAACAAACACCGAAACCTTTCGGTTACTGATTATCAGTCTAGTAAAGTTGATGTTATTTATACAGCCCAATATCACAAATCACAAGATTGCCTCAGGAGGTTTTGTAATCTGTACACCACACCCTATATATATATATATATATATCATTCCCTATAAAAAAAGAGATCCCTCTCACAGGATAGACGAACATGCAACACAAAGATTTCTTTGTAAGCTAAACAACACTGCTGCTTCACGCAAAACTAAAATGAAATCTTGGCAATGCACATTTATTTTAGGATTAGTCTAGAGTCACAGAAGTATTTGTTACTTCAATTTTTACTGCATTGTGGCCCTGACCCTTGGCACTCTCCACAGGTGGTTGTTAAACTGATGAACCTAACATTTTAACCTCATGCGGATTTCTTCTTTTAAAAATTATCTGGTCACAGAAAAATAAATATATTCAAAACAGTTTGCACAGTGTAAAAGTATATTCACAGTGGCATTTGCTTTAAAACAACTTTAAGCATATCTGTAGTACTAACAGTAGCCATTATAATTTAGAGCTTTTTTCCTTACATCGCATAACAGTTTTTTCCCCCTGGAATTCAAGGCTGGGGAAACACCCATAAAGCCATTGTTTACTGACAAGCAGCGATTGTGGCCGAGAGTAAAAATGCACAAAGCATTTCCATGAAAACAAAGAAATGCTGTCAGATAATGAATAAACAGAGTAACACTTACCTCCACACAGTACCATGGGGTGTGAGTGTGTCCGTTTGGTTTATAATTTGTTTTATCAAATGTTATATTGTTTGTGTGTACGCTATGCAGAACCTATAATAGAGATATGCTTTTTTTCCCCCTCACTGGTGCGTTTTATTGCTGTATTAAAACATCTTAAAAAGTACAACAAACTTAAGTAAGTAGCATTACTAGTAAGTCATATTAGGTTCGCGCACACACACACACACACACACACACACACACAGTGAGTACACCGAGTACCTTTCAGAGCCACAAATTCAACAGACCTGCAGTGAACCATACTGCTGTCCGCTCAGTGAGCAGGACACGCCAATTTTACATTAGTTTGGGTTACTGCTGACCTTTACCGTGGTTCTCCCAGCTCTATTGTCTTTCAGTGGAAAAAGGAGGTCAAGATGGAAGTTTGTCAAGACGCATTTAGTAAACCCAATCTGGAGCCACAACTTTCTGGCAGGACAACTCTGACCTGGAGGCTGCAGCTGAGCAGCTGCTCAATTACACCACCACTAACTAGGAGGTTACATCTGGATGCCATTGGGGTATGCTATATAAAAGGTCGTGACACCAGCTGGCAAATCAGTTATAGGGATAAAAATTGATTAATATGTTTCCAGAGAAAGTGTTTATAAAACAATAGTACTGCAACTTTTTTTCTCGTAATGTCTTGTCCAAAATGTGTCATCTCAGTCTGAAGCTGCAGTAAAGTGCTCTTAAGGACTTCAGAGACTGTACAGTAAATAAGCCCTTATCAGTTACGACACATTCTTGTTGGGAGGACAAGGACATCGGTGAGTGTGTTCAGGTGTGGCTTATCTGGGCCAAACACTGTTCTCCCTTTTCCAGGTTATAGTTCTACTTCACAAGAAATCTAAAATGCTACACACTGCTCCAGCAGCTACAGAAACATTTAAAATCAAAAGGCTACAGCGCTGTTACAGTGATAACCTAATTATCTCTGTACTTGGTTTGTACTCGTCTCCCTCCGTTCCACATGTAATTCTTACTTTGATGCCAGATCATCAGCTGCAAGTCCGCTGTGGCCATCAGAGTCACTCAGCGCGCCCTCATCATCTTCGTCCCCCACCATCCTGAAAGAGAGAAATGAACAGAGTAAAGATAAGATGAAAACGAGGCGAGGGAGGGAGGATTGGGAAGGAGAGGAAGTGCAGCTGCCAAAGAGACAGGTCGACAGAGGGAAGGGTAGAGAGGAAGGAGAGCACAGAGGGAAAGGTCTGTGACAAGGGTGACCTTCCCTGCAGCACCCTGACATATTGGATTACTAACCTGCTGAGACATCCCTGTAACACCAACACACACTTATCTCTCCTACACTGGCACTGGTTAACGCTCTAACGCTCTATTTTAGGGGCAGATAGAGGTACACTTTTTTACAAGCCTCTACTAAATGAATGTCTCCAGATAGCTTCGAATTTAAAATGTAGCATTTAAAATATTTTCAAAGAAAAAAAAACAGTGTTATCAACAGAAATAGCTAAAAAAAAAAAACCTGTTGTAAGGTGTGCTTGGTTCATCAATCTTCATCAGACCATAGTCTTTGTCGGCTGGATGGTACGTGGCCAGGATGTTCATCTCATCCCATTTCTGGGATTTCTTCCTGTAAGAAGGATAAAAGAAAAAAAACAATGAGACATAAATGAAATTCGGACCGCCGCGCACCAGCTACCCACCCACCATCGCATTCCACAGACTCCTCCGGGGAGAAGAGCGGGCAGATTTAATCGAGGACTGAACATGCCCCAGTTTTCACTCAGACTGCATATTTTGGGAACACGCAGACAAAGAAGCCCGGAAATGTCATCTGCACCAATTTGGTTTCTGACGTCTTTCAGGAAGAGACATGGTTATTTGTTTTTGTGTAATCCATCACGGATGCGAATAAGGCTCTGACTGAGCGCTACGGCTGATCAGCTGTGAGTGAATAAAGGTCAAATATCTGACAACAGTCTCATTTCATACAATTGCTTTTTCTAGAGTCGAAACACACACCTGTTCCTAATTCCCCAAATGGTTCCATTCCCTGGGGAATAAGGTTGTCACCTCCACATGCTCTGTTTGGGGCTTTTTGTTCAAAATTACTCTAATCCTTGCTGCCCTTTCAAATCCATAGGGGAAATGAACAGAAACAAAAACTAAAACAGCACCTGGGAATAAAGTTCAGGGGAGAGGAAATGAAAACATTTCTTTCAACTCACAGGAAGAAAAAATATGCATCATGTCACTGCCTATTAAGATTTTGTTATAATGCATTTGACATCTTTTTGAGCTTTGATGTCATTTGGTCTTTGTAGCCCCACTCTCCATTTCTCTTCCTCTTTCATTTTACTGTAAACCTGTGTAGTTTTCATTGTCTCATTAGCATTCTCATGCTTTTTCATCATTTTAATTTCCTAACAAACTAAGCTGAAACCTAACACTATTTATCCAGGTGCTTCTGGGAGTTATCCGGCTTGGGTTAAACCACCAGTCTGCTCTCCCTGACCTTTTCTGCAAAGTCACTGTCCATCAGTCTTGACCTTAGTCATGGAACAAAGGGAGACAGGCAGGCAGGGGGTGTGGAACGCGAGAGAGATGCTAAATCTACTACCTGCTGCTACAAGCCTGCAGAGCCAATACACCATATCATTCTCTCTGTCCCAAAGCACTGAAGAGGGTCCTCCCAAGTTCCCAAGATAAGCAGCAAATCGGAGGACAAAATCAATTTTCATATTCTTCCTGTTGATAGTTAACGTGGCAAACCCCAATCCCTTGGCACTTCATTTAGTTCCACTGCAACTAATTTCTTGATTGTATAGGTGTTGTGGCCTGCCCTGCACCACTTTAACAATGACACACACACACACACACACACACACACACACACACACACAAGTACGCACTCAGAGATTTGTCAATAAGTCAATCAACTAGGTTGTGGATGCTGGGCCACGTCGATTTCCCTGGATGCCGCACCGACTCTGTTCCTCAGGAGTTCACTTTGGTATTAGGCTTTACTTAACCAGCTTGCATGCATGCATCCTTAAGAGGTCAATAAGTTATTGAATTTATTAAGTACAGCTAGCACAAACCAATGCAGTGTAAATGTCCTGCAATGAATCCAACCTCCATGAAGGTTATAATGTTCTGTTGAAGCTGTTTCAGAGCGGTGTTGATTTTGAAGGCAGGAGTGCGTGGTGCTGTTGAACTGCACTGTGTTATACTGACTGGTGTTTCTATTACTTTGTCCACCCTATTTATATTTATGAATGTTTGATAATGCTATCAAAAGTCCATTCGAATCATTGACAGGTGAATTGTAATCTAATCATGTGGTAAGTGGAGATTCACACCTCGAAATATGACGAGCTGCTGGCCTACTTATGAGCAGCAAAGTGGCCTAATTGTTTGAGAAACCACTCTGTAAACAGACAAGCACATAGGCCAATGCTGCTCAGCCTGATCGGATCCTGATAAAGTATCCTTGACCAACATACTGAGCATGCAGACTCATGTTATAAAATTAGCTACCTTGTTGGTTGGGTTTGTGTTACTGGAACACGAGCAAATCTAGAGAGCCCAAAGAGTGCATACCCCTATACTACATATAGCAATCCTCTACAGTCCGGGTCCAGAACTGCATCAAAAACACGCAGTGATGGACAATCACTCTGATTTTTGAAGAAAATAATACTAAGAGTACATATAATTATACATTTATTTATATAACATTAATATTTTACTCTGACTACCCTGAGTTAACATCTGGGAGTGTGTGCGTTACAATGTTAGCCGTTAGTAAGTCTGTAGTGTTTCTAGTGTGTGTAGTTACACAACACACACCAAAAGCAGCCAACCATGTTCTATTTCCACCAAACCTCTGTTTTTTTTTGTTCATTCATTACAAAAAAAATGTAATACAACGATGATGCACCTGCCTCTGCAAGAAAGAAAGAAAAAAAAAAACACCAACTACTAGCGCACACTAAATACAGAGCTGTATCTCTTACGTGATAATGATGACCTCTCCAAGGTGGTCAATAGCTGGCGACATAACGCTTCAGGAAAACTCATTAAATAGAGTGAGTCATCATTGAGAGCTGAGCTGTGCTATCAGGTAGCATAGTCAGAGGGTAGTGAGGTGGAAAGGTCCAGCCCTGTGCTCTCCACTACTGGCTAAAGCTACCAACAGCATGCCCTTGTTTGACAGTGCAGACAGTGGCTGGTGAAAATGCATAGAATACACTGCTTCCACGTACTGTCTCAAGCCAAAAGCAGCAGAGAAGGAAATTTGGACCGGCCATGAAGGGAGATGCTCATTAATTTTATTTGCGTCCTTTTTCCCCAGAAAAAAAAACAAGCATCATCTAAATGAATGACAGGTCCTTAAAAAACAGTAGTAAATTACCTTTAGTTGAATGATGTGGATTTAATCAAATCTAAGTTTTTTTTTTCTTTTCCATGCCAGTTATTGAATGTTTTTGGCAAAGAACCTTTGCCAAAGAAGCATTTTTTTACACAGTCACCTCTAAGAATCGTTGTAGATTTCACAAGTTTCTTCTTGCTGTTGCCAACCTTTGGTTAAACTCATAGACGTTAGAGTTGATATCGTCATTGCCCAATAATTTCACAATGTTTCTCCTTTCCTATTTGAGATTTTCTGCCATTTTCTGCAGTGGTTGACATACACTCAACACAATTGCAAATCCTTTGGCTCCTTCCTCAGGCATCAGTAAGCACAATCAAAGCTTACACAGAGTTTGATAGATAGCAAGCTAGATTTAGGACTAAAACAGTTACTTAAGCCATCTATCAGACTTTAGGTGGGGTAAAGGGCATCAGAGTGGAAGTAGCATAATGAGTGGGGACTGCACATTGAATACACTGGCCCTAACCCACATCAGTGGCCACAGTAAGGTCATACTGTGTAGAAATTTGAAGTAAGCAAGGGATTTTCACTGTTATACTAACAGGAAAAATTTGTGTTTTGTGACATGAAGCTGAATCTAAGTGAGGCAAGAGACCAAACTAACTTACTGCAGTTACAACAATCTGATGATTTCAAAGGTCAAGCGTTTCATTTTAACAACTTTACACCATTACACTAAATATATCATCCACCTCTATTACAAGAATATAGGAGATAATAAAGAGGGAGATAAAGTGTTTTTACTTCGTTTTTCTGCAGTATTCCTAAAGCAGTTACTGCTCTTAATCATGATAGACCAGGGGCCGTTTTACAGAAACTTCCTAATCAGCAGATCCTATCCTAACTGCTTGGTAACTATGGTAATAAGGGTTAGGAACTGAGAAATTTCAGATATTTCCTATCAATAAGGAAACTGTATTAATTCTCTCTGCCAACAGCTGACCTTAACTGACCTGTACACAGGAGGGTGAAATGCGCAGGTGGCCTGAGTGGTATTTTTCCCTCCACGATATGGAAAGTCAGAGATTCCCTCCCTGCCAGTCAAACTGTCGATCACACAGTCGGGATGATCGGGCTCGCAAGACAGTGAAGGAGAGATTGAGTTTCATGGATGCAATGAATTATTTATGAGTGGGTGTGAGGCTCATACATCACTGTTAACTAAATAATAGTGAGTGATTGAAGGGATAACAAAAGTGACAATGCTAAAAGAAATGAAATGGAGCTGCAAGTTAATAAAATAGAACATGTGGGTTGCTGTATAATCCACACTTTAATGATTCTGAAATGACATTGAAAGTCCTTATATTTTTTATCTCTATCTTTTGTAGCAAAATGCACACAATTATTTGTATTTTCACTGGTTCATCTTTACTTTAGTTAAGTTGACTACCACAGATCGTGGTTGTCTCCACTAACTAACAGGCAATTAAAAATAATTCAAACAGGCTGTAACTAACAACCACTGAGTGTTACGTCATGGTTTCATGTTTGTCCTACAAATCTATGGAGGGAAGCTGGATTGTTTAAACATAGACAGAAAGTTGTCAAAAGAAATATAATGCCGGGTGGTTGGTGATTCAGGATATCGTCGGGGTACTGTAGAATGAGCTGGGAAGGCAAAGCAATATGCTCCACACAATTGGAGCAGATAAGAAGGAAAACATGTTCACATGGGCTTTTGTCAAGCCCGATGTGAGCAATGCTGTCCTGAACAATGGTAGATATAAAGCTTAATAAAAAAAACCATGCCTAAGTAGTCAATGTTCTATGCCAAAGGTTTAGCATACTAGAGGTGTATGACATTGTAAGGTCATCGTTTAGGTAGGTCAAAACAATAACACTGACATGGGGCCGACACTGGCAGCATGGTACAGCACCGTCAGCCCTTGTTTTTCTCTGTGGATTTGGTGCTTGGCTGCACACAGGATTCTTCCAGAAAACTGTTTTTCCTCTACTTCCTCATCACTCCGAGAAAGACTATTTTTGTATCAACACAGAAAAGGCTTGATTCACTGTTGGAAATGGATGGAATAATAACTGCCATCCTTCTATGGCCTAATTTCTCACTCTGCAGCTCAGAGAGGACTGTTACTAAAGGGCCCTCCACACCGAGAACCATAACATTAATGGTAACTATACCGATGTGAGCATCCACACTCATGAACATTGAACTTTGAAGTGTAGCACCTAAGCGGACAGTTTGTGGCGTGCACATAACATACACCAGTGTGCCGCCGCCACAACTAAGATTTCACACAATCATTAATATCATGTGCAACTAATGATTTTCACTCACACACTGTGCAAGCAACACTCAACGCTTGGCTAGCTTTCAATTCAATTCAATTCAAATTAGCTTTATTGGCAAGAATGTAATAACAACATTGCCAAAGCATCATATATACAACATAAGAACAATCAGCCCCATACATTTCATTAAACAAGTAATTAAAGCGTAATGTAATCAAAGCAGCTCCCTCTCTTCACTTTTCAAAGGACATCTACGTTACAGGTGGCAGAAAGTGACGGTGACAGCGAGCATAGCAGAGAAAAGATTAGTTGTCAGTCTGGCAGTAAATGTACAGTGTAGGTCACAGCGTGTCTGTTGATATAAAGCCTTTCTGTTTTTTCCCCAACTGCTGGAAATTGAAGGTGGGTAGTGCTAGCTAACCCCCCCCCCCTCCCCCACTTGAGATCTAAATGATCAGAAACATCATCCTATAACCATGTAATTTTTCTAATGACTCCTAATTTGTATTAGATCTAATGCTTTTAAAAGGGGATTAAAATTCCACAGATGATACTGCCCAACCCAACTGTGGGCAGAATCGCCAGCTAGCACCAAAGACTTAGCAGCATTTGGCAGGTGGGTGGTGTTAATTCACCCTGACTGTACATCAAACAGAATTCAATTCATGTAAAGCCTTAAATGCCCTCTTATGTTTGTGTATTTATTTTTTAGACTTAATCACATCAACATATTTTAAGCCATGTTTGTTGGCAACATGTTTTAAATAATGCTTTATTTTTTCAGCTTGTGTTTTAAAAGCAGATTGGAAGATGTGCTTTTCAGTGAGATATTCTTGCTCAGGGGCACTTTCAAATGTTCAAACTCAGATGGGATTTGAACCAGCAATGCATTAAGCCTGAGAATACTTCCTGCACAGCCCTGGCTGCACTGTTTTTTGCTTTGTGTCTTTTTACCCAGTTTCTCACAGGCATGTTCGCAGATGACATACATAGCGACACACATAAATATCCAACAATGCGTTTTTCCACCCACAATTATATAATGCCACAGCTATAAAAAAAATTATGCAAATAAATTTATTTTTGTGTTTTATCAAATTTTTTAAAAACCAATCATGACATGGAAAAAAAAGCCTCCCTCATATCTGCAAATCTCCTTTACATAGTCTGATGTATGATTAACTTTGAAACCCAGGGCAAGATATTCCCAACAGCAAAGAAAATAGGAATATTTTATAATAAAAAATTAAGGGCATGATTTTTCCTGAATATATCATTTAAATAACTTGTTCCAATATAATGCCATCTTTGGTAAGATCTGACTATCCGGAGTTTCCAGGGGGCAAAGAGGAGACTGAAAAGTGGCTGTGGAAAAGCCGAGCACTGAAGTAACTTAACAGGAGCTGGTGATCTGGGCGTTATGTCTCACTGCCACAGTAAAAGTGTCAGTGTCAATAATATCGATGCATAGGAGAAGGCAAGGCTCCAGAGAGAGAAACCAAGTTCCAACTTTTGTCAGCCCGACCCCGAGGCAGAGCACCTATTAAACGAGCAGAACAGCTGATTTAGCAGTCCCAGACAAGTTTTCACAATCTGCAGCTAGCTCGGTAAACTCGCTAAACTGAGACACTGTTGCCATACCCCAGTATATTTGCCCTGCAATGTTCTTGACCTCAGCGGGTATCCCCATTGCCATCGAACAAGTTTGATATTTTTGTCAGGCATCCTCTACTGCGAGTGGATGAATGAGCCAATCAATCATCCTGGCCAACATCACGATGGAAGTTAAGCTGAGCAATGTGAGATGTCCTCTGACAGTCTAATAGGGTCCCAAAGTACAGGGCACATGAGATGTGTTCAGGAAGGAGGGGATTTGAGAGCAGTTATAATGATAATTAATAATATTCAACAGCATTCTTATGAGATGGTTGTACAAGAACTAAAGCAGAGGTGAGTGTAAGATGATCAGATCTGAATAGTCTAGTCCACCACACTCTTTTGAAACAGACTGGGACCATAACTTGGGCTACACCCAGGTCTGCTTGGTCAAAGGCTTTGAGCAAGACATATTATTTAACATGTTTAATTTTAAGCTTCATCAATAAGCTCAGTGTCAACACCCCGAAATTTTTTGAGCCTTTTAGTTATATTGGAAATGGCCTAGATCTTGATCACTCTCATGTAACTTATAGCAGACCATGCACTGCTCAATACCCTGTTCCTCTTACAAACAGTGCTGGGCAATAAAACAATAATGATAATTATCGCAATATAATTTTCCTCAATAACAATATAATAAGTTTTCAATAAATGTTTGATTCAATTAAATTTGAATCACGAAAGAATTAGCACTTATGTTTTCTATTAAAATATTTGTTTTGCTGAGGAAAAGGGACTGAAAATAGATTTCACTTATTTTATGCATAGTTTTTGAAAAAAGATATTATAATAACTGTTTTGAATGTTACCTGCCTCAGATTTGTGAAGTGATCCACTGTTTGGCAAGTGTTTGTCATATTCTGACCATCAAGAATAATTTAAAACCACAATTAACTTCACTAAGGAGCAAAAATCAGTCTTTCAACTTGGAAAAAAATAATGATGACATTTATCATGATAATTATTGATATTGAATGATGTAAAATTTGTTATCATGATAACATTTTTGGCCATATTGCCCAGCCCTATTTACAAATTATGCTATCTTTTTCATATGAAGAAAGCACATCTTCAGTGTTTGATGGGCGTGGTTTAAATTAGGGCTAAATCATTTTGAAAAAAATATCTAATTGTGATTATTTTTACAGATATTGCAATTATGATGATTTGCAATAGGGAATGATACTTTTTACATACAGTAATTATACTCATCTTCAGTGAAAAACGTATTTAAATAGTTATGGTGTGATTTGGATCTTTACCAAACATAGTCTGTAGAATATGATGTGTAGGCCAGCAAATCTCTGCAGCACGACAATATTTAATTTACTTTTGATACACATTTTGCCTTTAACAAATATTGCACCTCCTGCCTGCCATTTGAAAATTGCAGTAGGGCATATTGGGATTTCGATTACTTGTTCAGCCCTAAGTTAGTTTAAATCATTTCCTAACATAGTGCTGGATTTTTAAAGAGTTATATAATGGCGTCAAACTATTGATACGGGCAGGTAATGTTTGGTAATATGAGGACATGTCAATAGGAGGTAAACAATAACCTTGCTTACTGTAAAGTTATGTACATTAGATTGAGCAAGACCTCTGTTTAAGTTGGTGTTAATGGTTTGCCCTAATATGGTCATAGTTGCCTGTTGGCTGTCACTGTTTAACAATAATTACCCACATTTAATTACCACTAAGTTAAGTAAGTCGACGGTGAGAGTCTCTGACTAATAACAACGTTAACATCTGTTACCGACCGTCACAACCACATTACCTGTCGTGGGTCTGACATTAACTGTTACTGGCTAGCGAACAAGCTAACCTGACAGACGGTGCTAAGAGATAAACGTTAGCTCTTGGTTAACTTACTCATTCCATTAATATTTTATCAGGGAGGAGAGAGCCTCTGGTTGTTGGATGAATGAACCAGAAAGTTTTCATACAGACAGCAAACGCTCCTGACTCACACTGACAGCCACAGAGATTTATACGTTACAGTAACGTTAGAGAGGCTAACAAGTGTTTCGCTAGCTAAGTTAGCTAACGTCACCTGACTACCAAGCTCACATCTAAATTAAGCAGAAAACTTACTGTTGGTCATCCTCCGAGAGTGCAGGGGCTTGTTCAGGACTCTCTGACCGGACGTCTTCGGGTAGCGATTTAACGTTTGCCCCGCTGTTCTTGTTTTTCAGGATGCCTTTTATCGGCCGGGGAGCTGCCATTCCTACACCCTGTCAGACCCGGCTGGCTCAAGTAGTTCTCTCCAAATGTTTTTTTATGATTCTGTGATTTCTGCTAATCAGTTACCAAATAACGTTACAGGTTCGGTTTTAAACATGCTCCCGGTCATAACTCTTCAATAAAGTAAGGAGAACCACAGGCAGGATCCTACGTGAACTAGTGGTTCAGCATGTCTACTCTCTGGTTGATCACTCACTGGCGGGGCAACAGCACTACTAGCGGGTCGGCTCACAACATCGCGAGATTCTGAAACGCGAATTCATACAGTTCTGTGACAATAACACATGCTGCCTTTTTGTGCTCGAATATTTCAGAACCACTGGACTTAAAGTAGTAAAGGCAACTTTGTCTTAAATTATTACGAATGAAGGAATGAATGCATCAAATGTTTGTCAGCCCTTGTCCTGTTAGGAGAGAAATGCTGCACAGTTGTAATTAATTTCAAAATTTCCCACAATTTAAGTTTTCAGGTTATACAATAGTAGCATTGTTTTTGAGCCAAGTTTGATTTCAGTTTCAATTGATGTTAATTCACCTTGCATCATTGTCCACCGCTTTGCTCAAAGGCACTTCCATCAGGAAATTATTTTCAGGAAAAGAGCGTCTGGGACAAAATCTTTTGAAAACGTTAATTAAAGTTGTATCCAAGCCAGCATTAAAAGTGTTTTAGCGCTACTACCTGAACGCATGCACTGCATCAGGTATTGAGTGACCTGGGAACTAATTCAGTAGTAATCAGCCAAATGTCAAATATTAAAATCAGCCTGTAAGTTAAGCAAAACGTGAATAAAAATTAAGAATTTATTTTTACTTTAAGATGGAAAGCAAGGCAAGTTTATTTGTATAGCACATTTCAACAACAAGGTAATTCAAAGTCCTTTACATAAAACATAAAAGCAATAGGGAAATATAAAAAATTTTTTACGGAGTTAAATAGAAAATAAAAGCAGGATCCTGAAAAGAATCACCCTTTTCTTCTACCTGCTGTAGCTGTCTCTTATTGAAACCCCCTACTGTGGATAATCCGAATTCATCCGAATTCATTCACCCATAATTCTAATGATTTTGTAGTCTTCACCATAATTTTTTGCATACATTGCATGATAGGATGAGGAAGAATCAGGTCTCTCACCTTTGCTTATTTTACTCCTCCATTCCCCATCTCCATTGCATCTTCTCCCCGTGTCTGCGTGGGTTCACTCCGGCTGCTCCGGACCGGCTTCCACCCACCGTCCAAGACATGCTGACTAGTTTGATTGGTGACCCTAAACTGTCCTTAGGTGTGAGTGTGACTGGTTGTTTGTGTGGCCCTGCGATGGACTGGCGATCTGTCCAGGGTGTACCCCGCTTTCCCCTGATGTCAGCTGGGATTAGCTCCAGCCCCCCGCGACCCTGTACGCAGGATAAGCGGTTGACGATGGATGGATTCCCCATATCCTCTTTTTTTTTTTTGCTTGTACAACTCTTTTACTTAGGGACTCCAATCCTTATTCCTTAGATACAGTCGTCTCTGTAAATCCAGATTGTCCACGCTACAAACTCTGGTAAAAGCGGTTAACAGCGGGACCCTGTCAACAAGTAAACAGCAGAGAAAACAGGGACTCTAACCTTTGTAATACTAATCGGCCCTGTTAACTGAGGATCAGTCGTGTGAGACTATACGATCAAAAGAGCACTTTAAGCTTTTTAAATAGTCTTCACTGGAAATCTAAAAACAAAGAAAAAGAAAAACAGAACCAGAAAAGCAGAAAAATTGGTGAAGGACTTGTGATTCAGTGATAGAGGGCTATACTCTATGAAAGATTGGTATTCTAGGCACACACATAAAACATGTGTAGACAGATTTGTAGATGTAAATGATTTTTTGTGATAATCACAGATAACAGTTTGAGTACAGTCAGGTGTGCACAGGGTTACATCTTTTGTCAAACCACTGTCCAACCAAATATCGACAGACATCTTTCATCTACTCCCCAAATAATAACTGCTGTTTTTATTACAGTTGTTGTTATTGTTTATTTGGCCGAATATTGTTATTTCTTCTATGATCAGGTTAATGTTAGTCGTAATGTATTGTTTTTCAACTCATGGTTTAAAAATTGTGTTTTACTTGTGCTATACAGGACTCCCTTGTGAAAGAGACTGTGTTCCTGTTATATAAAGGTTTATAAACCAAGCTAGCCACTAATAGAAAGCTGCCTGAGGCTAATGCGTTGCTGATGCAACTTTCTAGCTTTGAATTACTGTTTGGCTAACTGTTCTGTATTTTACTCTTTTTTTTTTACCCTTGTGGGCTCTATGTGTATGTTTACTAGATTAATAATGCTACTGTATTTCCTGTGAGAATCGAATTTTGATCTTTCACTGGTGATACTTTATTTCTACCTGGCATAAAGCACAACATAACACATTTGACAGCTAGTTTATACTTTATATTTTTACAAAATGTGTGGTAACTCTTGTTTATGGTAACTCATCATTTCTTCTAATCACTATTTGTTTTCCACTACTGCTTTACATTTTCAATCTTTATTGAAAATGTGAAGTAGGCTATGTTTGTGGTCTTAGCCTTGTATTTCAACCAATGGCAAGTAATTTTAACTAGGCTTGTCCTTACTTGGACTTTTGTCAAATACATTACATTCACGAATCATTTCATGTCCTGTCAGTAAGTTAAAAAAATAAAAAGTAAATTTCTATAGTCATAATGTCTGTCTATCTCTCTTTCTGCGACGAGCAAATAAAAGGCAAAGATTTTGCTAAGCACATAAGACAGACAGGTTTAGATACACTCCTCAGTTGTCAATCTGAAGGATTCTTCGTTGTCCACAGTGTGTCAGGCAGTCGATGGGAGGTCCACAGGCAGTGAAAGATCAGGATGGGCATTCTGCCAAGGTGTGGACACGTTTCCTGATCAGGGTTCGTGCTATGCTCAGCTGCTTCAACCAAGGCTTCTCTGTGAACGTACTGTATAAGAGAAACATGTATTACACACAGTAAACATAAACTGTCAGGTGTACCATTTGATTAATAGTCCTTATCAATTATTAATCAATTATTTGTGAAACTCTGGTACATAACTACAGTGTGTAAATGAGACAATCAATCTGTTTTATGTCAGTATTTTAGTTCTCTGTTTTATCTTTATGTCAGTTAGTGCAGGTCTTCCTCCAAATGAACACTTCTGCCATCTCTCCACATGTTTCCTTTCTCTTACACATTACCTCAGAGCAACATCTTCCTGATTTGTATAGTACAAATCTCCTGTTGTGCCATCAAGTTATTTAGATATTCAGATTTCCCACCAAATCCAGCAATGTAGCACACAATGTAAAATGTAAAAGCCCCTACAGCACATTTAACTTAATTACTTTAGATTAGTTACTCTACATGTGCCGCTTACACAAAAGTACATCTGAAAACTGAATTAGCAACTAGTAACAAACTGAATTACGTACAACAAAATTGATATGTGGCGTAAAATAATCTGACTGCAAGTAAAACATGTTTTGCATCCCTGATATACAATCTTTGCTGTGATCCTCAAATAAGATGGCAATTATGAGACCCGTTAGGATGTGTTTTTATTGCACATGAACATATACTTTACAAAGGATAAAGACCTGGCTATAGTCAAGCAGTATATGGCGTTTTCTCTTGGTGTGTCAGCACAGTGGTGAGAGAAGGACTCCAAAGACTCAGTCAGAATATGGGAAGATTTAGGTGATGCACCCACCAATACCAGCCTGGGAATGCTTTCTCTGCTGGTTATCGGCGGGAGTATAAACTTGCCCCTGCATAAGCTTCTGTCTTCAATATTGATTTTATCCAATAGGCCGCTTTTAACATCTTGGTACTGCTTTTTCTGTTTAGGGTTCACAGACTGCAGGCTGGGTATTTGGGGCAGTGCCCTTTTGGAAGTGAGGTGTGATGCTGAAAGTAAGTTGCTGATGGGAGGTAAAGGCTGCAAAGCTTTGGCCTTGATTCCTCTACTTGGTTTGATCAGAGCTTTCCTGGATTTGGAAGACATATTTTGATGGTTGAAGCCATCTACCAGCAACGTATCACCCACCCTGGCTTTGAGGGCAGTGCTGGTGTGCTGGCATTGATTGGAGATTGCCCTTTTCTGTCCCAATCTCACCCAGTGTTTAATCTGGAGGTAGAGACGCATGGGCAGCGACATGTTTGGTAGGGATACTAGTGAGCACAGCTTGTTGGCTAAGTAGCGCACACAATCCCTGTGACCACACTGAATAGCAACTTTCAAAGGGTCACGACCTCCAGGGTCCCGACAAGACAAAGTCAAAAGGTTCTTGGTGATAAATAATTTGAGGATGAGGAGCTGACTGCTCTCTGCAGCTATGTGGATGGGGCACTTTCGAGTGTCTCTGTGAGCGGTTTGGTTGCACCACTGGCGGAACGGATGGACTCCCACTGGTTCCTCAGCATGCATCCCCCTCTTCAGCAGCCAGGCTGCCAGATCCAGATGGCCTAAAGAGGCAGCAATGCAGAGTGCTACCTGCAGCTGAAATCTGGAAAAGCAGGACAATAGATTGAAGTCAAAGATTGACTTTTGTGTGTGAGATTATCACTTTGGTTCACGTAGAGAATTTCTGACCTCATTACTGGCTTCTTCTCTGATAGGTGGCTCTGGACTGTCATTCTGTGGCCCAGGAGGCAACCCTGGAGGAACTCCACCCACCCATCCCATGTGTCCAAACGGAGAGTAGTGCCTTTGTTCAATAAAAAAAAAATCTATGTATTTCAAAATAGATGAATTCTGTTTTAACGTCAAATTCGCCTCTGCATGGCTTTAAGACGGAGAGATTGTAATGAAATCTGAAACAGTGGACATGAAAGGGAATCTGTAGATTAAAACTATTGATTTTGTTTATCATATGCTTTTAGGTTCATACCTTGTTGACACTGGCCACGCAGCAAATGAAACCTGTCAAGTAATGTGAGCATTACTATAGTTGTTGACAGCAAACAATATAGCCTTTTTTCACCTTACAAACCTAAAAACAATAATAGATGCCCATTTGACTTTAAATATGTTCCAACCATTCAAAAAGTCAGATTAAAGACACCAGCACTGAGAAAAACCCATTGAGTTACAGGGGAAAGTGAGACAGAGACACAGGTAGAAGAAACTCCATTTAGCACACATTGGAGATATTATAAAACAAAAAGCCCAGAAAAAATATGATATCTAACTGTAGTCAGTGAATGAATTAAAATGTCGCTCGACTATTTACACATTTTTAAATCATTAGGTATACACAGCACTCATTATGAGACTACACACATCAATCATATTGCAGCACAGACAGAAAGCAGGCCATACCGAGTTCAATGGCATAGTCTTGCAGTTGGTTGCAGTCATAGAGTTGCACACCAGCAGGGGTGCTCAGTCTGAAGGTGCTGACAGGCAGGCAGCTTTGCATGGACACCACAGTTTTCAATCCAGCAACCGACATATGCAGAAGAGCCTCGCTTCCCGTGATTGGTAAGGTTTCTCCTGTCACAGCATTGAACACATGCATCACAGGCCTTCGTTCACTCTGAAAAAGAATTGTAATTGCACAGTGGCCTTGCAGTTAATAAGACAAAATAGTAACTGAAGTCACAAGATGAATCCCTGTGTTTGTTTTAAAAAGTATCACAGCCAACTGAATATATGTGAAAGGTACATGAGTCAGTTTCAGCATTTGCTGTCAGGGCTCCTACATTCATGAACAATCTGCCAGAGGAGATCCAGCCCCCAGAGTCCATTCCTGTTTTTTCTCACTTTTTGAGACACATTTTTACAATAAAGGTTTTACTGTGTGATGCATATTTTTTTGTTTTATATATTGATTGTCATAAACCACCTGTGTGATGCCATTGTCTATCTTTTTCTTCAACTTTTGTATGTGTTTATATTGTAAAGCACTGTGTCAGGCCTATTTTTATTTTCACCTATTTTATCTTGACTTGTTTATCCATCCATCCATCGTCAACCGTTTATCCTACGGGCTGGAGGGGGCTGGAGTCAATCCCAGCTGACATCTGGCGAAAGGCGGAGTACTCCCTGGACAGGTCACCAGTCCATCGGACAAACATAGACAAACAACCAGTCACACTCACACTACCAACCTAGTCCGCATGCCTTTGGACGGTGGGAGGAAGCCGGAGCACCCACGCAGACATGGGGAGAACATGCAAACTTCACACAGAAAGGCCGGGACAGGTTCGAACACACGACTTTCTTGCTGTGAGGCAACAGTGCTAACCACTGCACCGCCGCGCCGTTCTTAGTTAATTTAATTATATTTCATTTGTTTGTATAACTGTTGTGATTGGATGAAAGGCATTCCATGACCACCATGTACTGTGCATTACATCGCAACTCAAATATTTGAATTACTAGTAAACACAAGAATTTGAAGTGACAGGAGTTGTAATTTTTAATCATCATTTTATACATATAATCTGTCTTTTTGTTTAATGTAAAAATAGCAAAGGTATTACACAAGCAAAGTGGAATTTGCTGCCACCCTGTGGTTGACAGAATGTACTGTAGTATGTAAATTAATTGCCACTTTGTAGGTTGTACAGTTTCAAGAACCAGGGTGACCCATTAAAGTGGCCAAAAATGTATCTTTAAAATAAACAAAAGATGTGAAATGTCAAAGCATACAAAGGTCTGGAGCGGGAAACTGGACCAACACAATATAAGCCAATATAAAACAACTATTTTTATGAGAGGAGGTTAAATCCTTTAGTCAACTTTTACACAAGCTTGCCTGGTGATGAGCCTGGAATGTGTCCCAATACTAAAAACTGAGTAATGGGGACAAACTAAAGCTTTCAGACAGACATAAACTAATTTCCCTCCAAGCTGCTGCTCACATGGGAACATCTTGTTCCCTATTAGTGCACGAGCTTGAGACAAAATTCACTCACTGTAAGAAGGATGTCTTTGATCAGAAATAATCTCAAGTAATGAATATGTAAGCAAGATGAGAATTTTAGCAGCCCTGAAGTAAAAAAATTAAGAACAATGTGTTTTTGAAGTAAACTGTCAGTGAATGTATGTAGTGAGGGGAAACATGTGGGCACAACATAAGGAAATTAACTAAATACGCACAAATTCCAAGAGTGTGCAAGTTGTATAAGTGACCTCTGACAACCATGGAATTAATAATTGTCTATGGCAATAGAATCTCATAAAAATGAATTGAGTCCATAAGACGTCTGAGTTGACATTACACTTTCATAAAATATTTGAATTGATTAGAAAGTTGTGATAGAATTAGCGATAAAGTGTTCCAATGTTTCACTTACAGAAGTCTTCTGAATTAACATACAGTCTTTAATGTTTTTTTTTTTTGCGCAAATAATTTTTCCAACACCACATTTTTAAAAACAGCTTCTGAAGTATAGGCCTAGAGCAAAGATGCAGCATCCTCTCTCAATATTTACTGCAAATCCCAACACAGCTCCTAATCTCTAAACCCTTTTGATGTTTTAATACCTTTATCAGGCATCGGATGGCACTGCCACTTGTGATGCCCACGTCGCACAGAGCCCAGCTGTCCTGCAGCGCTGCACCGCCGTAGCTCAGCTCCAGGTACTGCTGGACCTGCTTGTCATCGGAGAGTTGCACAAGAAAGTTATCCTACAGAGAGGGACAGAGTGGAAATGTACTGAATTGTGACCAAGAAACAAAGTTCTTGACAGACCATGTTTAGTGTCTGTAGCTTCATTTGCTTTCTCGTGTGAGCTGAATGAAAAATGTCTCATGTGGTGGAGAAATTTAGCTTTTTCTTGACATTTGTTGTCATTACATGCACACACAAATGCATATGTAAAACTATTTTTGCAATGCATAGTACTTCAACATTACAAGCAACATTGGACCAAAGATATGATAAACCCATTATTTTCCCTCCAGTAATATGACCAAATCATGCAGAACAAGTCAAGCCATGTCAAGAAAATATTGATGCAATGGGCCTCTTCTGTAGCTCATTATTACCTTCGCCATCTGCTTCATGGCCCCCACAGTCTGATCTGGAGGGACGTCAAAAGGCTCACAGGAGCCCTCGAAGCAGATGAAAACCCTCATGGTAAGGACGTCCACCCTCCGTCTGTTTGGTGGTTCCTCTGTGGTGCTTGGGTTGAACACAGGAGGGTGTGTCAGAGGCAAAGTCATGGGGAAAGGAGTTGGCTGGGGAGGGTCAACAGAAGACAAAGCTTTTATATCCAGAACATAATATATCTAAAATGTCAGTTGTACAGAAGCTGATTAACCTTGAATTATGCTTTTGGCGTGGAAATTTTAAAGTTTATCCATTTGGGTTTCGAAAGGATTTCTTCAATACGTGGTAAATGTTTCTCATCAATGACTTTACAGAGACCGAACCCTTCCCCCCCTAAACAATAATAGTACAAACGTATACATGCCCATATATTGAGTACATTGTAAAGCACAAAGAAGAAAGCTATCTCAGCATTTGTACACATGTTACTTTATATCTGAACTAACTTACTGAACATTAAGTGTAAACAGATTTATGTGCATCTCCAGTTGGAAATGTGGCACCAACCCTGACACAGTCTTACGTCAGTTCTTCACTTTGCCTTTTAGTGGGAAACAAAAAGACTACCCACTTGAAATGTTCTTTGATAGTTTTACAGGGGAACTGCTAATTTGCATTTGACCTTTTAAAGCCCGAAGCTCTCCACTGTGTTTCTGTGTTCAATCTTGGCTCGTAGCAAACAGTGACTCCATTTCTCAAGGTTCAAGATGTGCCAGTTGGAATGATTTCTTTTTTTTTGAGCACAAATTAGATATAGAAATGGTAGATGAATGTTGTATAATCCATTAAGGGTAATAAAAGAAAGGCAGACTCCCTTTAGGCTCCTGTGGCAGAGCACATTCTCTCCTTTTTATTCCTTTCAACTTTTATTTAAGATTTTTTATTATGAAATATATTTTTATGTTGTTGATATTTTTGGTTTTATTTTATAGGTATTTATTTCTATTTTCTGTAACCAAAAATTGCTTGTTAGGAAAGAGCACTTTAATTTCCATTATTTTATGGATGATTAAATTGAACCTTCTACAATATTAATATTTTTCACTTGTGCCCTTGGCAGTGAAAGATGTACTCAGAAGTGTTACCTAAGTAAAAGATGCAACACGGTTAACTATTCATTATAAAAGTGTTCCCTTTCACAATGTGGCATTTGATGTTATCAGAGTTTTAATGTTTTATGTGTACTGTAATCTTGTAATTTGTAATCTTGAGAGTTTGTAATCATCCATCCATCATCAACCGCTTATCCTGCGTACAGGGTCACGGGGCAGTTTGTAATCAGATTTTAGTAATTTGCTGTATGTTATGGAAGTAACTATTAGAAGGCTATCTAGTAAATAAACTTTGTTACTTTCACCTATGGTCCTTGGCATCTATATAAAAAGGCTTGAACTCATAGACATGGTATCAATCTTCCCATCTATTTCTCGGCTGCAAGCAAACAAGCAAACTTCCAAAAATATTCGTCATCACATCAAATAATCAAAAACTGCAGTACATAGAATTACAGTTCACTTCCAGATCATTTCTTCCAACATTCAAAGACTTACAAAAAAAAGAGATGACAAATCTAGAGTTTTGTGGCATTTCCTCTTGGCGCTGGAGCCAAACATCAGCAGTAGTTTAGTAAGCAAAGAGAGTTTAACAATAGGGACATCTGTACCTTAAAGATATTTGATGAGTGATTTTATCAAAAGGATGTTGCAAGGTCTCCATCAGGTAAAATATGATTTGAGAGTCAAATGTTGCCTTATTTCAGACCAATTAGGTTTTGGGAGCTGTAAAGGGATAGTTCAGCATTTTGGGAAAAACACTTCTTCACTTTATTACATAGAGTTAGACAATAAGACACAAAGGATCCACTAAAAAGAAGATGCAGTCCATTTACTACAGAGGGTGCTAGAGATTTAAAAGTGTCAGCTGTTTTCAAGCCTTCTTTGGAAGAGGCAGGGTGACAACATTTGTGCTGATGAAAAGAGCATGTAATTTTTTTCCATTTAAAATATATAGTTTTTTTAATGTTCCATTCATCTGCCAATTAATCTCAGAATGCGCTGATGCTGCTGAGATTAATCTGTAAACACAGGCTAGCTGCTCTGTTCCGGCAGATCATGCGACTGTAAAAGGCAGTAAATGGCCATCACGTGGATATGTTTACGTCTGGAGTCATTTCCGGTATGGAATGATTGACAGGTTGTTCGTCCAATCGGAAGATGAATGTAGAGTGGTGCATGTGGCGGAAGTTTGCGCTCTCACATGAAAGAAGGAGCTAGCGGAGGGGATTAAACTGTAACATCTTCTCGTACCCACCGTTCAAACGGTATGAAGTTCATCCAAAATTTTTGGTGTTGTTCATGTTCCCCGATACGATGCGTAGTAAAGGAGAGCGATGTCCACGCCAGCAGTTAAGTTCCCGGACAAGATAAACCTCCAGGCAGAAATAAAGGTAAACACCCACGACAAGCCAGCTAGCATCATGCTAACACGGGTACAAGACACTCTGTTTTTGTAGCTAGCTGCACACCTTTTACACCAGACCACACTTATTTATTGATGTGTATTACGACAGAGGACTGTAGCTATCTGACATTGCTTGACATTAACGCTGCTAGCTTTTTTTGTAAAAACTGTTCCGGGTGTAAACCCTATCCCAACATTAGTCACTCGAATTTAGGGTTAAAAGTTAAACACAATTTTGTTGGTTGTTGTTGTTGATGTTCGGTTATTGTTGGCAACTCTGGCATGCGTATTTTGCCTCTAAGCACAATGGTTTGTACATTTAGCCATCTCACTGTTACCACAGTGTTTTCTTAAGAAAATTATATTGCAGTCATTTGATGTTTGGTCATCACCAGCTTACAGTAGTCAAAAGTGGTTGTTGCTTTCACTTCCCCTTTGGTTCTTTGTTATTAGAAAGACCCTTTGTCTCGGCCAGTACTGTGTAATGTCTCTAGCCGTCCTGCCACACTGTGTGTGCCTTTCATGTACCGGTAATAAGAATATTTTTAAATTAGCTATTTTTTCTATTGTTTTTCATTCTGAATTAACGTAACATTAACAACCACACTACAGGCTGTAATAATCTAAAACGCTTCAATGAAATGTTGTATTAAAATGACATTTAGTGTAACAAAACGTTGGGTTGGGCTATATGATGATGTATATTCGAAGACTTTGTAATTCTTTGATATAACAGTTATACAATGCAGCTGTCACTGTTATATATCCTGTCACAAATCAGTAAGTAGGACTGTTTTATTGCAACATTGGATTCCTTTGTTTTTTGCATCAATATAATGAAGTGCCTTGATTTGTTGGGTATTTAATTCTGCCAGAAAAAGGTTTCCCGTTATGTTATTTTATGTGTAAACAGTTCCTCAATTATAGTTCCTGTACTATGGTATATATCAATCTTGCAATAAAAATTACATCAACTGTAATAGAATATTTGATCCACATCTTCCACATTTAATTTAGACTAGTTTGTTGTCTTTTGATGATCCTTGAATTATCAAGAGTTAGATTTTCGTACCCTGTGAATTTTACTGCTTTTGTCCACACTGCCCACCTCAAGGTGTCATCTTTATTTGGGTAAATAAATGAATATGCACTTTTAAAAATTGTACTTTGCTCTACCAAAATGTGTCCCCCCCCCCAGTACCTTTTCTGAAAACCCTTTTAATGGTGTTGCTAATTAGGTGGTTGGTTATTTAAAAAAAAAAATCTTGACTAAGAAAATCCTTCTATGCTGTCACAGAGCAACATACTTTACTGGAGGAGCTCAGCATGTAAGACCATGTTTTGTGGGACATGGCAGCAGCAGTGTTAGTAGGACAGTAGGGATGGAAAGTTACATAACAAAGCCTCCCTCCAGTTTTACACAGATGCGATTAGGGCTTAGAATTAAACCTCAGTACTTTTAAAGTGAGTTGTGCAGATAAAGCAGGTGTGATTTTATGAATAGATCTGGACTCGCTCATATTTAGCTCAAAGATTTATCAGTGGGCTTATCAGTTTTGGGCATTAGTTTTGTTACTTACTTTTATTAGATGTATTTTTTTTAAATAAATTTAACCATAAAAGTGTACTTTTATTTGAATATGACAATTAGTATTTGTTAAAGATGTTTACAAAAGCTTATTTAGTTTATAGCAACGGTGTGACAGTCAGGATCTTAGAGGTTACCCTTTAAGGATGCACCTGCTTTAAAAAAAGAATTAGTCTCAATAATAAGTTTTGCCAAATTGAATACACTAATATAACCTGAACATGTGGTGGCATTGCAATGAAGTGAAAAAGACAGGAAATCTTGGGGAATACTCTAATGAGCAAGTGCAGCCCCTTCCCACACACCCATGATGTTTTGCTTTCATTAAAAAAACTTTTATTTTTTTGTTTTCAAAATGTACACAACAATCCAGCACCATGTAATCCTTAAGCACTATTTCCCTGCTTTGTAGCTGGATAACACAGCTTAGCGGTCTAAAGCCTGGAAAGAACTTTGCTGTTGGTTTTTCCTGACCTGATCACACGCTGCCCCTCACTTTGTGAGCTTGTAACCTTTATGTTGATGTACGCCTGGAGCAAGATAGTCCTGACACTAGGCACTAGCTTAATAAAAATTACTCACAGAAAAATTGTCACTTGTCAGTGATTTTCTGTTGTCTTCAATGGTTTCCAAAGAATGAACACTGCTTTTGTACTGTTCTTCAAATGAAAATATGGGTAAGCACTTCTCAGGTAGGCTTAATTTATCTAAATGAGAACAGTGGAAAGTGAGAGTGGGGAGGGGTATCATTGACACTATCCTGACAAACTGTTGAGCGCATACTGTTGTCCAAACCATCAGCTCTGAATTTTCAGTAAATTCAACTTCCGCCAGCTATTTTGATTAGGGATTCACTGATCTGACTTTATTCAATCCTGATACTGATAACAATTACCTGGGCTTTGGGTATTGGCCGATGCCGTGTACTGATCTGATAGCAGTGTAAAATGAATAAGCTGTTCGCTCTATGTCCTGATGTTTCTGGACTAGCTTGATTATGTTGGTTGTGCAATATTTTGTACTGCTACCGCCACCCCTCGACACATTGGCTTTGCAGATATTGCAAGTAGCTATAGAACTTAATGACGTAGCAAGTGTGAAGTACCTCCAAACTGCTGACACCTTGTTGTTAGCCCCCTCCTAGCTTTCCTAGCAAGATGTTCAGATCTACCAGCGCACTGCTGGCGCATCGCGTAGTATTAAATAGATTAGTCCCCCAGATTGGCTTTTTGATTTGAGTCTTTTTGTTTAGGAAAAAAATGTCAATTATCTGATTCCAGCTTCTTAAATGTGAATATTTTCTGATTTCTTTACTCCTCCATGACAGTAAATTGAATATCTTTGGGTTGTGGACAAAACAAGACATTTAAGGATGTTGTCTTGGGCTTGGGGAAACACTGATCGACATTTTTCAGCATTTTCGGTCAGTTTGGAGACCAAAAAGCTCAAACGGATCAATTAATTGAGAAGATAACAGACAATGAAAATAATCGTTAGGTGCAGCCCTAATCGACCAGACACAGGATTACGAATAGGCTGAGGCTTGGACAGGGCACTCATTGCTGCAAACAAGTCAAACACCTGGTAATGGCATGAAACGGTCCACTGCGCTGACAGCTGAATCCCAGCACAGCTAATTGTTGGACAAAAAATTTATGGTGGAAATGCCTGGCTTTATATGAAGGGGAACAAAATTAAGGTGGCAGGTGACCATTCAAAATATAATGGAATCTAATGCGGTAATCAGCTTTTGGACACTGCAGATTTGTTTCTTCTATATTTCAATTGCATTGCATGTTTTCTTATTGTCCATTGTTTCATTTGTTATTCAACATCTCTTATTGCTGTTGTTCAGAACATTTTTAACAAAAGCTTTCAAAAAGTGATGGAGATATTCAGATTCTGACATGTCCCCAGCGTCCCCAATGTAAGTGACACCTATCTGTCTATATTTTTAAATGTCCCGCCCCATCCAGGCTGTGATTAGTCAGTTCACGACAAGTGACATTGACGAACTACATTCAGCACACGGCTGCTTGAAAGGCACCCGAGCTTCTCTTCTCCCTCGTCTCTCCACCGACAGAGTTTAGCAGGCAGGCGAGAACGGGAACAGGTGAGCGTCACGTAGCACCCAGAGAACCTGATATGGAGAGGGCAGAGGAGAGTACTGGCAGCTTGGGAGAAGTCTCGGTACGCAAGAAAATGTCCCGGTACGCCAAAGAGTAAAATGTTGAGGTGTCGGTACTCCATACTGGAGCGTACTGCCCCACTTCAAGCAGTGATTATAATATTTCAATAAGCCTGCAAATGAAAGTTCTTCGGTTGTAACTCATGACAAAAGCAAATGACAACACAAATTTTCCTGGAAATGTCATTGCCAAGTAGAGAATTCCACCCTGTTCAAGTATTGTACAGTAAACTAAAATATTACAGCTTGTGTCAAACTGTCTTCCTGGTTTAATGTTCTTGAAAAGTTTGTTTTAATGCGGGTGTGTACATGACAGGAGTGAGGAGTTGGTACATCTGACACAAGCATTCTTCAGAATACATGTTTGAGGTGCTTGTTCCTTATTTAGAATTTCATTTTAATGTATATATTTTAATGTTTAAATTTCAACACTCTTTTAAATTAACAAACGTTGGTGTCTTTTCTAGGTGTGACGACAGCAGGCGGTTCCACTGCAGGCCAGTGTGCATGGTCATTTGGTGTGTGTATGTTTTATGAGTGAGCAGCATAGCAGCGGTGGGTTGTAACGTGATGCCAAGATGCTGCTGTCCCTGGGAATGCTGATGCTGTCGGCCACGCAGATTTACACCATCTTCACTGTTCAGATCTTCGCCTTTCTCAACCTGCTGCCCGTGGAGGCAGATATCGCCGCTGTGAGTAATTCTCAATACTTATAGGGCCATACATAGAAACGTATAACAACAGTATAATGGTGTTCCACCCCCACCTACGTAGAAACACACCTCCAATGTTGCTTTGTTTGCAAACAGGTCATCAATAGCAGCATGATAGGTATTTCAGGCCTGGTTTTGTGTCTTTTGCCGTCTTTCAGTACTCATTTGACAACAAAACAGAGAACTTTGATGACCTGCCGGCACGGTTTGGCTATCGGCTACCCAGCGACGGACTGAAGGTGAGTGCAGAACGGTTTCTAAATCATTCAAAGGCTGTCGTGATCTCTGATGAGATGTTTTCCCCCCAGCATGTTTCCATTTTACAGCCTCACTGAATCAAAGTGTAAGCATGAAAACATAAAAAAAAGAAAGATAGTGAGTAAAGAGGAAGTAGATATTCCTGACTTAGCATTGTTTTTGTGATGAGATCATATATGAACTGGGAAGTGAGCAAAATAACCATTGCTTTTTGTTAGAATAAGGAAAACTTGAAATATAAATGCAAAAAAATATAAACAGATATAAACAAAAAGATAGCTTCAGCATTAAGATTATAAAGACTGGACTTACTTATTGTGATTTTTTTTTTTGATGGATATTGTGGTATTATTAATTTAATAATGATTTTAGTGGGGAAACTGTAATTTTTGCATGTAATTTTCCCTGAAAAGAATTATAGAAGTGGTTACGATCGGATTTTTGATGGGGTCTGTACCGAATAAGCACGGTCCCTTACATCTGGAGAATATGACTCGTAGGCCAGGGTGTCTCTGTAGCACCACAATGCTTCATTGATATGTTGACATATTTTACCTTCATCAAAAATTGCATTCTCTAAATGCTTTTGCATATTGCACATGGCCATATTGCGACTTTGCTAATATTTCTATTAATTGTTTTAGTCCTAACTGGACTGGAACTTTCTATTAATTGATTTACAGGTGTTTTTAATGCACAAACTAACACCGGGAAACAACTATAATGTTACGGATGTTTTATGAATGCTGGTAAAGATTTATTTACATTAGTAATGTAAGTGAGCAGCAAATATCTGGGTCAGTTTTGAAAAACATTCAAAATGGTTTTCAAGTCCATATAAATGTCAATGTATGTGTTGCAGCAGCCACCTTCTCTTCAAAATGATAGAAGAGCACACATTGTAGGTCTGCTGCAAAAAATATTCAAATTCAACTGTGGTTGGAAGTTAATGAAACACCATGTAAGTTTAATAACATGTCATGAAACCACTCCCAAACATTACTGCTCTGTGTTTGTAATAATGTGTGTTGTGAGGTTTCTGTGTGCCACCCCCCACCCAGCCAACCCACACACTGGTTGATCCCCAAAGCTCACAAACAGAAGGGATGATTCATGTCTGCTATCTAAGCTGGTCATTGTGGCATTCCTCACAGTCAAGAGCCCAGTTGTTGTTGTTGTTGTACAAAGGCTTTTGGGGCACAGAAGGAAGCTGATGGCAAAGTACTTTGTTTAGTGTTTGTGTGTATGTGCATGTTAAGTGCTGTGTTTTTGAACATTCATAATTAGTGCCACACACATCTCAATTTAAGTATGCTATATTTAGGATGATAACACTGCCATGGCAGCAACACACAGCACAATTTTGGCTTTGTCACATGAGTCGTGGCCCCATGCTACATTTTAGGAATTATGGCTGTGGTTCTGGAGATGATGGTTAGCATTGTAAAAGCAAATTCTGACATTTTACAGTTTACAATTTCAGAATAGGCATTTTTTAATAAAGGGAGCTTGGCCAGCTTTCACTACAGCAGTTCAGTTGAGGGTCAAAGAATTAATTAATTCATGTATTTAGTCAAGGTCATTATAGCAAGATATACGTGTGTGTGTGTGTGTGTGTGTGTGTGTGTATTGAATAAGTGGAAAGTATATGTTTTCGTGTTTTTTGATATGGCCCACACTAAAGGTAGGCTGTTCTGAATGATGTGTCAGCTAAATCCAGGCAAACAGCAGGGATTATGATATATTAGTCTTATGTAAGATTTTGTGTTCTAAAAGCTGAGAAATGGCTTAGTCTCTCCATTAATGCCTCTTAAGTCTTAAATTCACATTTAATCTGCATCTTATTTCTCACCTCCTGTCCTGCTGCCGTCTAGTCGAGGCAGAGAGGCCGTTTGCTATGTAGACATGCTGCCCTAGTCCCTGAGGGCTAAACTGAATCTGTCCATTTTAAAATTACCCTCCTCTGCCTTGCCTATGTCTGCGTCTGTCTTGACTGCGTTTGGTGGCGAGCCTTTACAGACCACTGTAATTTGTACTTGCACTCAGCAAGATTTTAACATCAGAATACAACCAAATTACCATCCACACAGTTATCACAGATTAAGGAGGAGTCAAGAAGAACTTCCCGTCTCCCTCACTGGCCATGCTGAAGATGTGCCATGTTTATCAAACAGTGGTAATACCTTTTTGGTCAGTGAGACAAATTCGCGGAAAAAGTGGACTAGTCCAACTTCTCACTATGCATACACACTGTAGATAGCTCAAGATATGTTGCAGTTTCTGATGCAGTCTGAAGTCTCGCTTTTGTTTTCCCCACCACAACCTCCTCTTTTATATACCAGCATTATTTGCACCTGTTGTTCAGATGAAAGTTGACTCATACAGATTGTGTGAGTGAGAGTGAATAACCTGAATACATAAAACCTCTTTTCACATACAGCACATGTACTGTGTCCCCACCTACTAATGGAACAGTTCTCTCACAAATGCATATGCAAAATTGGCACACGTACTACAAGGCCTTAGTACATCTGGGGTCTCATTAGAGAAACATTTCCTAACTGCTTGTCCTATCTTAAGTTGCAAAGAGAGAGCTTTCTCTTACAGAAGCAGTTCTTAAATTCATGCCATTGTCCTATTCTATCTCAGACCTTGCATCTTATCTTAACTAAAGAAATCCTAACTAAAAATGTAAACTTGATTCTTCAAGCCTGTATCTGTGTTTAACACTAGACTGCCTGGCTTTCTCACTTTACTTGTCACTGGCTAGCTAGCTTGCTATAATGGACAAGGCATTACATTTTAGCTTCAATTTTAGCAATAAGTCGTTAAGTAGATTTTACATTTTTTTTAAAATTTTATTTAACCTTTATTTAACCAGGTGATCTCATTGACATTTAAAACCTCTTTTTCAAGAGAGACCTGGTCAAAATAGCAGCATATTGGCAGATATGACAGATTATATACATACATACACACACACATATTGAAAGATTGGCAATATTGTTGTTAAACATTTATGCCAATAAAGCTGAATTGAATTGCAAATACGAACACCAAGCACAACCACAACAGCAAAGTACATTTAACAAGACTCTTAAGATACACAACTAAACAGTATAACCTTTGACCACTTAAAAGTACAATTTGTACATGGGTTTAAATTATTTTAATGAATTATTTATAAAAGCAGTGACAACGATTAATAGCATCTAGTTCCAAGTCTTTCATCTGGTCTTTAAATTCACCAAAAAAGATCAGATTTCTCAACTGCAAGTCAGTCTGAAGAGATGTAGCACATTGATCAAATTCAAAAGTAATCATCTTGGCAGTCTATATATAGCCTACCCATTAATACACGGTCCGGGAAATGTAAAAACGTCATCATATGGTTCGAGTAGCCTTTCAGTCATAATTATTTGGTATTCATGTTGTTCCCCATCTTCATTGTAATTGCCATACAGACCTGAGAACAGTGGTTCTGCTTTTTTTAAATTTAGGACAGGCCATCTTAATTTAGGATTCCTAATTTAGGAAATTCTTTAGTTAGGGCTGTTCTGTAATAGCTAAATCCCTATCCTAAGATAAGATAGGATTTTTTCTAAATGCGGGAAATGTGCTTATCATAACCAACATCCTAAATGTCATCCCAAACTGAGACAAGAAATTTCTGTAATGAGACCCCTGGACTTCAGTGATTAACTTACCTTTCTGATTTTGTAGCTAAAAGTGAGTTATAAAGTAGTTTGTGAAATGTAATGTGTATATGCTCTTAACTATGCTCTTGGTAACCCTTTAATTATTTTGAGATAAACACACTTGAAATGTTGTAGCCTTGCTGCAGCTGTATAACGCCTGGAGAAACCTCTGGCATCACAAGGCAGCACAAGCCTGTTTGTCTCCCGAGGATTCCCCACAGGGAATGAGGCTTCAAACAGAGCCCTGCCTGTTTCTACTTACACAACCGGAGCAGTTTACAGTTGCCTCATGGTCTCAATGCAGGGCCACTGCAAGCCTGTGTACACCCACAGTATGCAACAGTTATGCTGTGTTTGATTGCTGATGTGTACATATTAGTAATGTACATTTTGGAGATCAGTGTGGAGTTAAAATGTAAAATATAGCATAGCAGCCTGTTTAAAATTAAAGTAAAAAAGAATTATCACACTGTCTAAACTGTGTGTCCCAGTCAATATTTGAATGAATTGGATGGACACTGAAAAGATTGTTTGTTTGTTTGTTTGTTGATAAATCAGGCAACATCAAAATGTTAACTTGAAAAGGTGACTGATGAAGAAACACTTTTTAAATTTGTATGAACTAGTGATAAAGTGATTAATTGTTTGGCCAAATAATCGGAGCTGATATCTGGCATTTTGAGATAATCGGTCGATGTCTGCGCTCACAAAGCCGATAAACAGAAAATGTCTGCGGACACATCTGCAGGCAGAACTTGTGGCACAATGTTATCTCTCCCCCATGTGTGTTTTGGGGAGGTGGTGAATGTTAACACATTTGTCCCATCCTAAATGACAACAAATCTAATCTATAACCATTTCTGGCTAGTGTTATTATCAAAATAGTTGCCGATTAATTCAATAGTAGACAACTAATTGATTAATCATTGTCGTTCTACCGGAAGCATTCTGGAAACGTTCTGGAATCTACAGCATAACCCCACTGTATTTTTCTATTTCAGTAATCAATAAAAATTCTAGCTAAGTTACTAGCTAAGATAACCATGTTCATTAGATTGTACTCTGCATGGGACAATAGAATTAAACATGACTTTTTTATTTTTTATCGGGATTATATATTGGCCGTTGTCCGCCCTGCTCTCTTAATATCGATAATCAGCCATTGAATAACCCATATCGGTTGACCGTATGAATGGTCGGTAGAATCACTTCCCCTGTTTGGTCACAAAGGTACTGTAGACCTGTAATTTATTTGCATTAATTCAAATTTAATTTAACACTTTGGTTATAGTGTATAAAAGTTCTGCAAAGTTTTGCAGCAGCCGTACCAGAATTGTTTAAAGGTTCCCATATTAATTAACTACTGTTCAGCCTTAATTACAGGAGATGCAGTAAATGAAGGTTAAGAAAGTGAGGACCGGGATACAAACTGTTAACTCAAGATTCAGCATTGTGAATTTTTATTTGGATATTATACATCTTAAAATAACTGTGTTCCCTTTTTCTAGCAAATTCTTGACACGCCACATGGCACTTTTTATTCCACTTTTGTACCCGCTTTCACTTCCACAATTATAGACTGAACTATAAACGCAGTCTGAGAAGAAATGCTTGGGTTTCCTTAGGAAAGTCTTTGTGGTTTGCATAGGACAGCAACAGTGGAAGAGGCCTAAGTTTGGTAAAGTTTCTGAAGCATTTACTTACCCTGTAAAAATATAAGTATTCCTTTTTGTTTACCATTCAAGCCTGGTTTCTATGTTTCTATATGAGGGCTTTTCACTTCTACAACACGATCCTACATCTAAATCTCCTTCAATATTGTGTGAGTACCTGACTAATTTTGTTGGCAGAGTGTATCTACCTTGAATAAATAAAGGTTAAAAAATTTGGTAAATACCACTGTTTCCACAAACGTCTCTGCAGTTATTTACTCACGCTCTGATTGAAATCTAAAGACGAGAGTTTGATTGAAGTTGTTTTGCTTGTTGGAAGAGTTTATAAAGAGGCGGCAGGATCACATCTTGCCTTGAGTATCACATTTTGTGCGAAATATGCTTTTACATTGAGCATGATGTGGCTGCGTCCTTTGTGTGGGAAGTTGTATATCAACTTCCCACTCAACTTTTTTTTTTTTTCTTGTTTCCCCTGTGCTTGCATGGGTCTCCCCCGGTTGCTCCAGTTTCCTCTCACAATTCAAAGACACGCAGTTAAGGTGAACTCAACACTCCACCTTGCTCGTAGATATGATTGTGAGGGAATGGTCATATGTCTGTGTTAGCCCTGTGTGTAACCCACTACATTCACTTATTTCAAGTGAATTAAATTGTACTGACATTTAGACAAAATAGGCCAAAGGTTCACTTAGCTTTTTCTTAGCTGTTCACTGTGTCTTTATCAGCACATTGAACTAGCTCAGGTGTCGTCATGTGAACCATGTGTGAGAAAGAAAGCTTTCAAGGAAAAGTAAAGCTCGGAAAAAACTTGGGAAAAGCTTGTAAGCGGAGATTATGTTGTCACACATACCGTTCCCAAAGTCAAGAATGGACTTCCATGCTCAAATGTATTTAAATTAAACTTAGAAAACCTGGAAGGCTTTAAAGGACACCAGAATGTCCCTGGGCTCTAATTTGAGAACCACTTCTGTTTTGCTAAAGGCCAAAGGTGTGATGACAACTATTGTTCATCCTTTTGGTTTCAGCAAATAATAAAACCACTTACCTGAGTCATTTGTCTTGTGACTGGTTCTGGTAAATGTATGGTAATGAACTAATCAGATTTTTTACAGAAGATAGTGATCATTCCTGTCTGTGTCCTGTGACTTTACTAGCTTTACAAGCTAGTGTTAGCTTTTTTTCACTTTCCCCACCCACATTTTCTTAGCCAGTTTACATTGTGACCTGGAAACAAACCCACATTTGTTACATTTAGACTGTAGACGCCCCATTTCACTGGCATTCATATCCAGGTTGAGTGCAGTGCCAGGATATGTTTCAGCAAGAAGGTGAAGGGTCAGTGCCTCTGGACCCTGGTAATCATTGTAGTAAATAGTGTTATTATTATAGTAATGTAATGATTAAAACTTCTGGGTGCAGAGAGCAAAGCTACTTGAAACTTAGTCTGTTTGTCTGAAAGCGAGCTCTATAGCTTCGCCTATATACTGTTGTGGACATGCATCAGGTAGCAGGTTTTGCAGTGGTTTAGGCAGGTTAAAGTGGGGAATCGTTGAATCCCAGTGTGCGGTCACACAAGCTATAATCTGCTTACAGGAAGCCCCAGTCAGGCTAGAGCAGGATATTGATACCTCAGTTTTTCCCCCCATGTGAACCCAGAGCAAATCTGCAAACAAGACCTCAGCGAGACGTTTAGTGAGCGGATCAAGTGCAATCTCTGTGCAGTAGTTCGGAAACGTCCACTGGAGAAATCTCCCCCTCTTCCCTCTTTAATTCAGCAAAAACAGAAAATCCCACTTACAACGCCATGAGAGTGAAAGACAAACTAAAGGCAGCTTTAGACTTGTAAACTGCTAGTAAACTAGCAATATTTTGACTTTTTCTCAATTGAAAGACTATTGGGTATTGCCATGACATGGCCTGTCTGTGTCTTTGTCACTTTCATTTTAAAATTTCAGTTTCTGCTGTTAATTACATTTATTCAGCCAAAGGGGTTCGACTCAGTTAGGAAAATAAGAGCGCTGACATCAGATCAGTATTTGGTATCGACAGATAAGTTGTGGTATCAGGAGAGGGAAAAGTTTGATCAGTGTGTCCCCAGCTACATTTGCTGTTAAGCCCCCCTTCCCCATGATAACAGATGGGAGCTCCAACATTCAGCCAATTAAGTGCCCTCACACTGGAAGCCTTGTGTTTTTATTATAAAGGAGGTCATTATGTTACAAGTTTCCACATATACTTTCGTAATTTCGTAAGATACATAATTGTCATGTTTCTCTCTTCTCATCACTTCCCTATGAGACACGCCACTGTTTAATTGTGCAAATGGAAAGAATGTGTGTGCTAAAATATTACCCTACTTCAAAATCACATGCTAATTATGAAGAAGTTGTCCTCATTTAATGTTTTTCCAAACTTTGACACCTTGGCTCAAGACTATTGCAATAAGGGGGAATTCAGTTTGACATTGTTACAACACAGGCATTCTGGTTTATAGTTTTTCAACAAACAAACACAGAATGGTGTGAATGCATAGGACTTTGTCCTAGTGATGTTGGATTTAGATAACACTCACAACTCTCATAGGGGCATGAGTGTATCCTGACACATGCAGACAACAGAAGTAAAGAAGGCACTACAGAATGATAAAATATAAATATTGTTACACAAAAAAAGCCATCGTCAACCGCTTATCCTGCGTACAGGGTCGCGGGAGGCTGGAGCCAATCCCAGCTGACATCGGGCAAAACGCGGGGTATACCCTGGACAGGTCGCCAGTCCATCGCAGGACCACACATAGACAAACAACCACTCACATTCACACCTAAGAACAATTTTAGAGACACCAATTAACCTAGCCTCCATGTCTTTGCATGGTGGGAGGAAGCTGGAGCACCCGGAGAGAACATGCAGACTCCACACAGAAAAGCCAGGGCAACCGGGGTTTGAACCAACGACCTTCTTGCTGTGACAGTGCTAACCACCGCACCACCCCCCATGTCAGAAATCAGTTTAAGGTGGTATTAGATTAGTCTTTTGGTGTTTGATGTAACATCCTTGCACACACAGCATTTTTATCTACGTCTCCTTTCAGTCAACGTATTCAGGATTTCCACTCCTTCCCCAGTTATTTCCTGTTTTTCAGTGCTCTCCTCTCTGCATTCTCCAGTTCTGGCGCCTTTTGTTTTTAGATGTTTGTCTACCCAACAGAGGGCGCTCTTGCCGCTGGTTTCAAAGTCAGGAGGAGGAATGTGAGGCAGTAGCACAGTTACATCATTTAGCAGCAAGGCAGAGCTGCACTGGAGGAGGCACCCAGAGGTGACGTGGTGTCGGGCGGTGGGTGATTCCTCACATGTTTCTCCCTGAATTTGATCTTTCGTACGTCACATCTTATTAATGTTTCACTGTGATCAGTCAGCTACTTTTGTCTCCTCTGTTGTGCAATATGGTTCAATTTGGTGGTAAATGCGATGTGTCACTTCGGTCATTGTCCATATGTGGCTCAGCTGCTTTTTTGGATTCATGTCAGCGTGACAGCCGGCAAGATACGCTCACAGAAAATCAGTTTGCTGCTAGCAGACGTCGGCCCTGTGTGCGAACGTGTGAGATAGAAAGTGCTGACTCTCCTTATATATACAGGCTGGAAGTGTTGGCTTTAAGGGAGAGCGAGAGAACTGAAAGTGAGTGAGTCCCAGAGCAGTCCACACATCCTGTCCACCACCCTGGCTAACACACACAGTGGTGTTAAGTACACTTGCATAAGAGCAGCAGAGATTTAGAAATGTATATCACATTAAGTCCCTCCCTCCTCATCTCTTGTGTATTTTACTTTCGTCATCTCCTCTCCATTTGTCTGCTCTGGTTCTTTTGCTCTTTCTCTTTTCTAACCATCTGGCTGCCTCTTTTTGTCTTCACCTTTTCTATTTTTGTCTTTCTTCATCCATTTTTTCCCTCCTGGTTTTCCTCTTTTGTCTGCATTTCAGTGGGTCTCTGATTCCCTTTGCCTCCATATTTGTATCGTTTCCGTCTTTGTTCTCCTTCCCTTTATCACTCTTGTCAGCCTCCCTGTCTAACCCTCTGTCTCTCTCCCTTTTCTCACTATCTCCCTCTCATCTGTCACTTCAAAAGCTGTTGTTGGAAATTGGACTAAGACAGGAAGCAGCAGAGAGGGAAGGAGAGATGGGAAATACAAGGGCCAGAGTTTTTCAGGGCAAACTGAAAGCTATTAGACTCTGTGATACACATCATGTAAAGACCTACATCCAGGTCTTTGTAATAATAGTAATAATAATCTTTATTTATAGAGCACTTTTCTTAACCATGTTACAAAGTGCTTTCACAAGAGACAATAAAATACATCAAACAAATAAGATTCACGGTAAAAGCAGGAAGAAACTTAAGAAATTAAAATAAAAATAAAATACTGGTAAAAGAAAAGTTGAATTAAATCAACTAGAATAAGGAAAGGCTCTCCTATAAAAGTATGTTTTTAAGAAGGGATTTAAAAGAGTTCACTGACTCAGCTGCCCTGATTTCTGGCCATATAAACACACACACACCATTTTTGCGCATTAGTAATATTCTCATTCCGGTGGAAAGTTCTTTATTCATAATGCATGCATTACCATGTTAAATTTATGTTTGGTTTGAAAGTGTTACATCTGGGGCTGCAGCAGAACTGCCTCTTGGTATCTTGGTAATTTTAAATTTTCAAGTTTGTTTTTCATCTGTGGTTGTGTTGGATGTTGTTAATCTGAGAGCAGCGTGAGGAGCTGAACAAAGAAGGCCCTGCTCAGACTTTGCGTCAGGGAGCTGAAAGTGGGTCCTGGGTACCTGTGTTGCGTGTCTAGCCTCTTTAGCACTATAAAGGCTAACAAAGCAGGTCTCGAAAATCTGACAAAACGGTGTGATTTTGGAAAGGACTGCGATCTGCTCACAAAAGGCTTTTAGAAATGCAGAAAGAATCTTGTTCTTCAGCACTGATGACATGTCATGTAGCTGTGAAGCCACTTCTAAAAAATGATTTTCAGCTAGTGACTTGCCTACAGCCCATCAGCTATCGACCTAAATCATAATGAACACTGTAAAAACTCTCGAATCCTGTTAGACATTATCCCGATATGACGAGTGGTACCTCAGAGGTGTGAGAAAGTAAGCCAATTGACATTAGAGGAGACATGCTCTGACAAAGGAATGAGTGAAACTGAATGAATTATTATTGATCCCTATTTTTGAAAAACAGCAATTTGAATACAGACAATCATTTTTGTAGAAGGGTTTTTTGTTTGTGTAACAAAGACTGCTCTTTATATAAGTAGCATAATTAATTTCTATTCCATTGTTGCTTTTTGGGGCTTGTAAGTGCTTTCTCTAAATAACAGATATCTAATTTATTATATTGTAGACAATTACTGACCCAGTCCGACATCAGAGGGAAAACCAGAAAATATTAAATTTTTTCTTAATAACCGTAAAAGCATTCTCTGTGAGACACACTGCACTGCACAGCCTACAGCTGTGGCTCTATGAGCTCGTGTCTCATCGTTTCTGTTTGTATATTGGTGCTTTTCGGAACCTTTGTTATTTATTCTCTAACACCTTTGTATGTTATGTGGAATGTTTTACGGCTGCAGCGTGGGTGAAAGCCCAAGCTAAATTTTCCATTTCGTGGGACAATAAAGTTAGTCTTGATGTTGAATCTTGAATCTCTTAAAAAGACTCCTCGTTTGACTCCTCACTGCCTGTTTGACTTTCAAGGAATGACATTTGCTTCAACTTGGATGTATAGCCCTCACGTATTTCTCTGACCATGTCACGTCTGATAATGTCATCCCCACAGGGCTTCCTGATTGGGGCACGGCCAGAAAATGCATGCCAGCCTATCGAGCCCCCTCCGAGGGACAACTTGACGGGCGCCTTCATCGTCCTCATCAAGCGCTTCGACTGCAACTTTGACATCAAGGTACAGTGCTTACACCGGGGGGTGTGTGTGTGTGTGTGTGTAGGTGTGGTCAGAGATGGATGCTGCCTGACTAAACCACGTCCCACCCTTAATCAACCCCAACGTCCCAACATAACTATTTTAACTTCATATTTAACCATAGCATAACCATTTTATTCTGATAGCTAAACAGGACACTCACTGGCTGAATAAAACTATGTAAGAAACTTTCAGTGCTTCTTTGGAAATTGAATGTCTTTTTAAAATTATGCAGGTAATTGAAAACATAATTTATTTGAGCAGATGTTCAATTATAAGGGCAGCTGCTAGACGCTGCCAAAACTATAACAGTGTGTGCGAGGGACTGTACACTGCTGAGTGTTGCTTCACGCTGCATTTATATCTACAGGCGGTGTTTCAGTGTTGGTTTCACTGGCGCTCTTTCATCAGCTGGTTGGGATAGGAAAGCAGGAAGTGGCCATTTCCCTAAACACAATTTCCTGCATGAGCATCTATCTCGTTCTACTGCCTCTTGTCTTTTTCTTCTCTTCCTGCGGAGTTGAAAAAGGTTCTGTTTGCCTCAGAAGTCAGTGAAGCAGCTGAAAGATGGAGAGAGCTGATCTCCATTAGTCAAGTGAGGCCGAGAGGGTGGTGTGCGTTGGGAATAAACAATAACGGCGTGTCTGTATAAGTGACCTGCCAATAAAAAAAAGCCTAAAACAAATCATCTAACCTTAGTTAAAGCCTAACTGGCGTATGCAAAGTCAAACACAGTGACGATAAATTGACCCAGCATTTTAAGTTGCACTGGGTTATTGCCAGTTTTGAAGGAAACACATCATTTGTTAATTTGCATACAAATGGAATTTGCTGCACCAGTATTAATTGCCTCTGTAATTTTCAGCTAGTAAGAATGAAATCTTAAAGATGGCGTTCAAAATAGAAAGCGCGAACATTAGTATTATGGCCATTGTTGGCAAAAACAAACAATATTACGGAGTGGGGGAGTATTCTTTGAAATTAAAGTGATAAATTTACAAGAAAAAAACCTCACAAATTTACAGGAAAAAAACCTGAATATTCTCTCAGATTATAGTCACAATGTGTGCTTGATCTTGAAGATACATTTCAAGGTCTTTTTTAGAACCAGCGGACACCCTGAATTGTAGAAAGTAGTGAACACACACACCCTATCCCCGGTGATTAGAAAAACATGTGTGTCTGGCTGCTTGATAAATGGGGAAGCAAGTGAATTATTGAGTTTTATTATTAATGCAGCACCCTCTGCTGATTCCCAAGGATGATTTGTGCCAGAAGTAAAATGATGCAAAGAAGTTATTTCAGTTTTTTTCTTTTTGTGTGTATGTGAGGGTTTTTTGGTCAGAAAATAACTTACAAAAACTTGGTTCTTAAATGCATCTTAAACTTCCTGTTTTTCATGGATTCAGAGTAAAACAGCAGAAAGAACAGAAAGGAGATGAGTAGAGAATAGGGAGCGTAGATTAGGAGAGTCAGAGCAGGGATGAGTAATGGGGTGAAAGAGAGGAAAGCATGCGGCCTCTTTCCATCTCTCTGTCTCATACTTTTCAGTCTTACCTTTTCCCTTCTTGTTTGCCTCCCTGTTCATTCATGCTTGCAGTTCCTGTCTGTCCCGTTTTTATTCTCTGTCTATCTGTCTCGCTCTCTTTTCACTCTGTTGTAACTCTTAACCAGCCATGCGGCCTTATAAGGGCTTAATGCATCACACGCACTCACTCACTCATAGAAACATGCTGACAGACAGGGCAGGGAGGTGTTCCCTTTGCTGGAGTGTAACCAGACTCCACTCCACATAGCTTTGTGTTGGACAGACACAAAATACACACACACACACACACACACACACACACACACACACACAGACACACACCAGTCTTTCTGAACTTTGCCAGATTTGCCCATACACTGTTTTGGCCATTTAACCTCCTGCAACCCTCAAAGGAGCAGCTTTGACTTACTGAAGTTTGAGTTCTGGTGGTATTTTGAGTCTAACCTTCCAGCACTTTTTCTCCCGGTTGTCTCATAAAAAAGTACATTAATGCTATAATGCATTTCTTACCAGCACCTGTTTGTCTTTAAAAGTAGCTTTTGACAATCAGGCCTAATTGATTAGTTGTTTTAGGCGGCTATCAAGTAAAACTCCGGAACATATTCATCTTTAGAAGTTGAATAGGTTTTATTCATATAATCACTATGGCTGGGCATGGCGGGGTCACTCTGCGCTTTTCAGGTGAACAGGAGACAGCGGCTCTGCAAGTAAACGCCAGGCTCTATGGATAGTAACCAAGGCAACGGCTTCTGTGCGCTACACAGCTGTAGCCTATTTAACTTAAGTTAAAATTATAAGCTACCTGATGGACCTTCATCTTGTTTTGCAGGGATGCTCTGCCATGCTAATTCCCTCCTGTTGATGTCCTGTTTAGTAAACAGTAATAGATTCTGGAAACTCACAAACAGCGAGGATCAGTCTCTCTTCCAATGATTTATGCTGCGCGTCGCGTACAAAACGTTAAACACAATTCAACTTCGGCAGCTGGCGGGTGTGTGTGTGAGGCGAGCATGACCGCAACAGTTTCACGGGAACGCACCCACTTGTCGCTACGCCTTGTGCTCGACCACTTCACCTCACTCTTAACAGGGAAACTTGTTACTGAACACAGACTGTTTATGCTGCTCCCTGCTAAAAGAAAACTGTTTCTGCTGATATCCGTTCAGAAAAAAACTGATGGTAACTTGTTTTAACAAGCTAGATAAAAGGTTATGCCCTGGCACTGGCAAATCGCTTTGGTTTTATATTTGATTTGATTACATTAATGTTTAAGTTGAGATTTACAAGAAATATTTTATTGCTACTATGTAAAGGGAATACTGCTGGTAAAAAGCACCTTATTTGTTTTAAAGTGTTTACAAACCACATGTTATTGCACTTTTGTGTATAGAGCAGTACATTTAAATTAATTAAAAAGTGCACAATACACTACTTTAGAATTCATTATTCAATTTTGCGCATAACAGTGCGGTTAATCGCAAGAAAATCATGCAATTAACTGCGATTAAAATATAATCGTTGCTCAGCACTTATAATCACATATTGAATATTTACTGTTTTTGGCTGCTGGTTAGGCTTCACTATGGCTATTTGCCATTATTTTAGCATTGCACAGTGACCCACAGAAACTTTCAAAGCTTCTTCTAATTAATGCAAAAAGTGAAAGATTCCTGCTGCAAAGAGGATAATGCTACTTGTCCTTTCAACTCTTCTCTGTATTTATTTGACATATTTTGGCTTTACTGTAAAGTTACTGTGAGGTACGCCATCTGCTCTTGTAGAAAGGTCAGCCATTAACGGCTTACAAACGTAAAAAATATTGGGCAATTGTTTTAATGTACTCCACAGCCGATGTGTTACAAGAGCTAAATACAATTTTCCTAGATGGTGCTCATTCCTTCCAGATCATACCGCAAAAAAACATTTCTCTCGTCTTTTTTCGCTGCCAGATGTAGCTCTCTTAATAAACCCATGTGTTTACTGCCTATAAAGATGAAAACTAGTTTAAATAGTCTCGCTTTGAAAATTATTACAATACGCTGGGTGTTGTCAGTAGGATTGAAACTAGATGCTGTCTGACGTTTGTGTGTTAGAGAGGGTGTCTTTCTGTCTTTCTCATATATTTCTTTATCTCATTTCCTATCTCCTTTTCCCCCTCTCTCTTTCCTTACTCCCTGTCCTGGATTTCCTCCCCTCCATCTCCCGTATATTTGCCCTTACACGCACGCACGCACGCACGCACGCACGCACGCACGCACAGCTATCCCCTTCTCCTGCCTCTCTCTTTGCCTTTGGCAGTTTTTGTCTCTCCTCCACTCTCCTAGTTGCTTTTTCATCTTTTCTTGTACTGTTGTCTTTTTCTCTTCCTCTGACACACACACACACACACACACACACACACACACACACACACACACACACACACATTCAGTCAGTTTGTTGCTAACATTCAGCTGTCTACCTTGAGCCCACTCCCTTCCTCCCTCTCGCTCTCTTTCTCCCTCCCTCCCTCTAGTCAGGCTCAGTTCCCTCCAGAAGCTGCAGGGAAACAAAGGAATAATAGATTCCATCTTGACTGAGGCACTCGTGTGTGTGTGTGTGTGTGTGTGTGTGTGGTGAAGGGGTGTCACCCCCCAACATGCCCGCTGTTTCGTTCCATTACCTTCCATCTCTTTCTGCCCCTCCGCATCCTCCTCTATAGCATTTAGCCATTAGCATCCAGTGAGCAACTGCACAGAGTTTTAATGGATCCTTTGCAGTAATGGGCAATAAAACGGACACTCACCCACTTAACCCTCCGTCAAGTGTTAGCTCCTCCACCCGTGGAGTGTTTGTGTGTGTGTGTGAGAGAGAGAGAGAGAGAGAGAATGTGTAAGAGAAAGTGTGTGTTGAGATAAAATATGACAGAGACCAGGTCGAATGGTGAGAGAGAGAGTGTTTGAGATGGGGAGGGGTGAAGGGGATCAAGTAAAGGGGTGTTAATAGGCATTCTCATTGTGTGTGTGTGACAGCGAGAGAGGAAAGCATTCCTCCATGGATGTTCATTTTATAAAATAAATCTCAAGAGACAGGTTTTGCACTTCCTGTGTACTGGGATTCTTTGAGGAGGTGGGGGCGGGGGGGGGCTGATTGGTGACCTTTTTGAACCTTTCTTGGAGGGGGGGGTGGGTGAACAGGAAACTCGATACCCCTTTCCTCTGCCGTGCCTCCTCCCTTCGTTCTTTACAGACTGTCTGTCTGTCCTCCTGCTGTCTTTCACTAAGACGCACACAGACAGCAGGTCTATACATTGAGACATAATGTCCTCGTTATGTTACATTTATTGACATATGTCGAGCACTGTGGAACCACGTCGTTCACCTCTTTCTTCTCTTTCTCTTTCAATCATCTTCACATCTTTCATTCATTTAGTCCCTCTCTGCTGCCCTCTATCTGTCATTGTTCTCAGTTTTTTATTCTCTCCTCTTGTCTTTTCTTTACACTATTTCCATTGAGTAAACTGAGTGTTCACTGGGTTAAGTTAAAACAACTTCTCCATGAATGGTATTGGGGTGCTAGTGGGGAAGAAAAAACAACAAATCTAAAGGGACCTCAGGCACTTGAAAGTGAACGTATGTACATTTTACTTAACAGAAGCCAGTGCACCTACAGTTGGCAAATATAAGGTTAAAGTATATTTTTAGTCACTTGTTAAACACAACACTTGCATATCAACACCTTATTAGTTGATATGGCAAACTTGTTAGCAAACAGTGGCTTATTTATACAGCCAGCAGTTGTGTTTCTGTTCAACTGATGAATGTAGGTGTAATATTCACTCTGCTTTAAGCTCTGGTTTTAGTCTGTACCAACTCCTGTGGGAAATATCTGACTCTTTAGCTGCTAAATGCTAACAGCTAGTCTGTAACTGTGTTTGTCTGCTGTTTGGTGCTGAGCAGGTAGTGTGCAGTGGGTATTTACAGCTTTTTTACTGATAACAGCTGTCTGCTCTAGCCAAAAACAACACTTGGAGAGGGGAAAGAGTGAACCAAGACGGTACAGTTGCAAGCCGGACAGCTAAACACTGAGCTGAAAGTCACTATGAAGCTTCATAAAGCTGAGGGAAGCTGCAGATTCAGGTGATGATTCTCTGCAGGCTCCTCACTAGCAGTGACCAGAGTATTGTGTGAAAGGACACTTGTGGCTGGTATAGATGACGGCGTTTGTCTGGTGGAAAACTCCCCATCTGAGAACAAGGTCATGCTCTGAGACAGTCCAAAGCCTGCCTGGCAAACTGCAGTTCAGACTAAACGTACAGTCGGGTATAAATGCTTTTTGTCCTGTCAGGAAACTGTGAACTTCCTGTGGCAGGGCAGAGATCAGGCATCATACTCTAAACAATTCTCTCATTCAAAAAGTTTGCTGTTACACTGTACAGTTATTATAGAGACACAAGCTCGACCGATAAAAAAGCCAGGCCAAGTTAACAAGAAACTGCATCATTTAGATACAGTGATGCCATTACTTAATTTATCTAACAGAAAGCACTGACAAGTTTATAATTCAGCTGCAAAATGTTGCCCTCAGTTCATATCTTGTTTACAGTTCTCTAAAAAACAAATGTAATGTATCCTTATCATAATAAGAATAACACTAGTTGAGGTAGAAAAGGAAGGAAAATTAAATAACAACATAACCATGAAAGAATATACTTACAAAATGATAGTAATAAGTAATAATAATAGCCAGGTCCAGGTGAGGTAATCAAGGCCCAGTGTATATTTGAACCTGTAGTCTTGTGAAAAGTGATTTCCTCTTCAGTTGCTCTCTAGATCTCTTCTACAAATGTAGACCTGCTCTATTTCTCTCATTATTTCAAATATAAGGAGGTGGAGAAAACCCAAATCGCTAACAAATCAAAATCAAGCATGAGCCGGCCTGTGAGTCTAGTCTTGTGAGTCCAGACAGTGAGGCTTTGTTAGCATTCGGGCAGACTTGTTAACCCATGTTTTAACTTTTAGTAATTCATGTAATGACAATTTTTGGTATAGCAGTTTATTCTCTGTTAAAACTTACACCTATACGTTGCGAAGACCAAGATCTGGTACACATGATGATGTGAATCCATGACGGCGTACAAAGAGCCATCAGTGTTGCTGCTGGAATCCAGTGAAGAAGAAAAAAGGCGAGAGGTCAAAGTCCCCCTGCTTATCTTTAGGTGTGGTTGTGCCAGGCTCCTTCTTCTTCAGTTTATTATTAGCAAATCAAACACGTCTGAAAAGATCTTGATGAGTTGGGAGTGGTCACAAGGACCTACAGTATAATCTGTCGTGTGTGTGTGTGTGTGTGTGTGTGTGTGTGTGTGTGTGTGTGTAAAAAGTCTAAAATTGTCTGGTGTGACTTTGCTTTGGCCAGCTGGTCAGCGTTTGCTCTAGTGGCTGGTAATTTCCCATCTAACCTCGCTTGCTACCTCTGCCTTACAGTAAGGGCTTTTTATTGTGCGCCCTGTTTGTGCTACAGTGACCTCACAGCCCCCAAGGTGCACACACACATACACACAGAGGCCTCAGTCTTTATTCAAACAATGATCTAGCTTCCTGCACACGCTCATTCAGTCTCATGACATGGTATGACTATGGCAGACTGGATGTATGACTAGCTTGTGTGTGTGTGTGTGTTAGAGAGAGAGAGGAGGGCAAAAGCCATATCTCATGTGGTTGTGTTGTTTTTTTCTGAGCTTTGTCTGTTGCAAGTTGTTGTGGCGACAAACTGCACAACCTGCTGCTTTTGGCCTATAGGGCGCACATGCATATATACACTCACAGCCTGTCTATACGACATGCAGTACTTGTAATTGCAGATCAAAATGTCTTTGTTCTCGTAAATATCTCTTTTTACACACATATGTCTTTAAAATCTTTATCCAGTCACTCGTTATGACAAAAGTGTCCTCACCTGTGGGCTCATACATTCAACACTGATTTGGCTGCCAGTGTCTCTAGCACTTTCCAGAACCAGGGCTTCAAAGTGCTTCACTGCTACATAAAGACATTTACATTTATTCATTTGATGTTTTTGTCCAAAGCAACATACACATGAAACAAAAAGACAATAACAAAGCATTGAATGAATATTTAAATCAAAGACGAGGATAAACTAAACAATAAGAACAAAATAAACAAGAAGCATCATTAAAATATGTTGTAGTTATCTTTATGACACCTTTTAGTGCCAATATAGTTTCTCTCTCTCACACACAGGAAGAGAGGTGCATGAATTACAGCTGTGCAGTGGTATCAGTGCACATGGCCTCTCCCTGCAGTTTTATTGAACTCTTTATCTAATCAGCAGTCTGGACCTTGAAACTAAAACCCAGCTCTGCCCTGCACAGCATTCCTCTGAAGCACTAAGGAGAGAGAAGGGCGGGTATAAAGGGGGGGGGGAAGAGTAAAGGCGGGAGGGTGGAAAAAAGAGAAGGGGTTGGGCAGATTTCTGGAGAAGTTGGCAGTTTGGGTGATATAACAAGGGTAACGAGGACAGAGAACGGAGAGAAGGAGGAGGTTAAATTTAGAGAAGAAGTAGGAAGGGAAGAGGAAGTGAGAGAAGGGGAATTTTGGGTGGGAAGTGGGCAGAGAAGGGAGGAAAAGATGGGCGGAGGAATAAAAGAGGAAGGGTGGGAGGAGAACGTTTGTGGAGAGGAAAAGAGAAGGGGTTGGGGAGGCACAAGAGCACGAGGAGAAATGAGTGTATAAGAGGAAAGAAACGATGTGAGATGGAAGGAGAGAGACAGTTAAGGGAGGAGGAGAGAGGAGGAAATGAGTACCTGATTGGGAGCTGCTGTCTAACCAGCAAAGGAACAGAACAGGGCCTGGCTGTATTTGATACAGGTTAGGAGATTTGAACCAGTGGAGGAGTACTTTTACAGACCTCCAAACAGCCTTTCTATATCAACAAATCAAGCTCCTTTTGTTTTTAACTTTTAACCCCCCCAGAAGACTCAGAAGGTGTATTTTGGGCAAAATAAATCACTTGACTTGTTTTGTTCAGGTCTGGAAGATGAGGAGAGGAGGGGAAATAGAAAGAAGGAAAAGATGAGGAGGAGTAAAAGGATGGGTATGGGTGGAAAGTTGCAAGTGGAGAGGAAGGAAAAAGAGGATGGTTAAGGGTAGACGTAAATGTTGGACACGTGGTCCCAATACCAATACCTAGGCTTTGGGTATCGAGAACAAATGCCGAGTACCGATCCGATACCAGTGTGAAATTAATGAGCTGTATAGTATAAGCTACTGTTTTTCTTAAATATTTTCTCTTGGCAGTAAATATTCTGTAACCCAAGATCAAAGCTGAGCACTCTGGTATAGAGATATTGACACTCAGACCCGAGACCCACTGCATTAAAATGAGACCCTACCTGACTTGATTAGACTATAGAGTATAATTTGGATCCAGCTATAGTTTCATACTTTTGGTTTCTAAGAACTGAGCGGACAGGGGAAATAGTGTTTGGTTTCACTGTTTTCTTCTTACTCTCACTGCCAGCAACCGGTAGAATAGAAGAGCTTTTCAAGTTCGGTGGACATTTTGCCAAAACCAGGCTCATAAACTTTCTTAATTCACTTAACTTAGACTGGTGACTGCAACAAGCAGCACGCTGGTCATTTATACTGCCTGAACTTCACAGGACAGGAGTGTGGTAGAAAACTGGAGGAGGAAATAGGGCAGTGGGTTAAGAAGGAAAAGGAAAAGAGAGGGATTTACGAGCGAGATGTCGTCCCTGGTGGAAGAGGAGAGGCAGGGAAGTAACAGTCTGTGTTTTAGCTGCAGAACTGCATGAGGAGGATGTGCAGTGTTGGCAGCAGATACACACACTGGAGTGAAGATGCCGTAATTACTGGCACACACACACACACACACACACACACACAGAGTGGTGATGCAGCAATAATTAGTGATGCTATCAGCAGTCACTGTCCACACCACCAGTCTTACAGACACTAGTCATTTTTGTCTTTGGGTAGATAATGCCAACATATTGTCATTTAACTCCTATCTGGATAGCATGTTTGTATAATGACCTTTTAACAGAATATACTCATGGCAAAGTGCCATATAAAGCGTGTCCTGCTCAGTCAAGGTTGAGTTCCGCACTAGTGAGTCAGGCAGCTCCAGGTGGCACAGTACACACCTCTAGTCAACTGTGACCAAAGGGAGTAACAATGTATTTGTGCACATACACAAACAATCACACAAATATCAATAGTGCAGTGACCTGTTGTGGAACTGCACTGAAACACAATATTTCCCCCCCGTTTTACAGTTGACGGGAAACAAGTTTTGTTTTTTTCTCAGCAACGCCTTCCTTCACATTCATTCATTCCCACACATTCACAGGAAGCTGCCCAATACAAATACACAGTGCAGTGCTGTTGGCCTTGGAGCAGCTGCAACCTTTTTGCTGAAGGGCACGAAAACTCTTAAAGTCCTTCAGTTCAACAAGTTTGAATAGAAAAAAGGATACATATATGGCAAAACTAAATTATAGCAGCAACTCCTGGAGTAAACAGTCACTGTCTGAACTGGCTCAATGTTATGTTCACCCTCTCCACCAGTGACTTTGCCTAAAATAAAATACTTGGTTGAGTTGGGAAAAGATCAGGCCCCTATCTGAATGAATGGGGGAAGAGCCATAACTGCATGGATACAATCTGCAGTAAAATCTGATTAAAAAATTGCTGAAACAGTTTGATGACTTTGCCCCAAAATAATTTTAGGTTTAAAAAGCGTTTTGAAGTATGTTTCCTGCCTCGCCTGTTAAAAGCAGACGATTGGCTTTCCTAGCAGGAGGGGCGGAATAACCGCCATCTTGGCGTTATGGGCTCTCCCTATAGAATTGTATTGAGGATTCTTAAAGTGGCGTGTCTCCTCCTATAAAACGTCTCTGGTAAAAACCATATTCCAGATCAGGGTTTAGATAGAGAGAGCCTCTGTGTCTTTATGAAATATAATGTTGGCAGCAGTTACTGCCTTCGCTAATCAGGTTTTGAGGGATGCCCTGCAGATCTTTACTTCTGTGAAAACTTATCACCAAGATGCAAACAGTCAACACTTTTACCTCAAAGATGTAGTTGCCTGTATTTGGAAACTGAGAAGTTGATGATGATATATCTTGAAGGCCAATAACACAAGTAACACTAGTGTCATTAAATTGTGTAATATAAGATGTTCAGTTTCCAATTGCTTTATAGTAGCACCACAAAAACACCATAACGTAATGTTTTCTGACATTTTTTAGGTAAGTTACTGACACAGTTTGACATGCTTTATCATCATTAACCCGGAAAATGATATCAAATCTGTGTTTTGATTTCAAATCCCATTTCTGCCTTTTACTTAGGACTTACATGTCAAACTGTGTTTTTAACCCGCTGACAAAAAGCTTCTAGAGCTTGTTAAATTCACTCACAGGGCAGCCAATTAAGTGGAGTCCAATCCTTCTTTTTAAAAATCCATAATTGGTCAACCTCATGAATAAAACCTACAGTGTCTGTACTGCAGGCCAAGTCAAAATATGGTCAGCACACCACGGGGTGCCCGATGAGAAAACAAGCATCAGAGGCTTATTATGCTTCCTCTTTTCAATCCAAGGCCTAATAGTACAAAAAAGGAAGAATAATGTGGACGTTGGAAGGCAGGAAAAGAGAAACCCGAGCTAGAAGTTTCTGGAGCCCAGGTCACATGACAACAAAAGATGTAAAGTTGCCCTTTATAAAGGCATTTAGCCACTAGTTTTTCCAGTGTAGCTATGTCTTTAAATGTGAAAACTTAGACCATGAATAAAAAAAGTACTAAGAAGCTAAATGTTGCTCTGTCAACGCTCTTTGGTAAAATAAAAAGGTTAAGAAGTTAAACTCATATGTGAAAAGCTACTTTTTGCAGAGTGATATGATGATGCAGGATTGTTATGTGCGTTCCCACAGGGATAACGCAATTAAGGGGTTTAATGAAGGCTGTTAAAATGACATGTAAGATGGTGCTACAGCTCAGCACAATGGCCTGCAGATGGTAGAAGCATGGTGATGCATTCTTGGTTTAAGCGTGTGTGTGTGTGTTTATAGCCACACACTTAACGTTCTATTGATTTTTTATTTCTAGAGGTTTCACATCTCATTTTCACTTTCTCGCGGTCTTTTTTCCCCTGCCTGCCTGCCTGTTCCATCTGTTTCTTTCTCCCTTTCTTCAGTCTCTCAGGAATGCATTGAACGTCCTTATCTCTGCCCATGCAAACACCCGGGTGAGCCAGCAGCATAGGTTGAATTCCTCTGCAGATCCCAGGCAGACACACCAAACCACACTCTGAGGCTCTTACTCTTACTGTAAAATCCCCATGAAAAGACACTGAACTAGACCGGCCAGTTTGTTGAGAGTTAACACCAGGCAAGGGAACAACACTGTCTGCTGTCAGCACCTACATCTGATTGTTTTACCATCTAAGTAGAATTTAGCAAGTAAAGCATGAGGACAAATTTACTAGTTCTTTAATGACCCGTATTATCCACAACTGTCCAAAATCTGGCTTGTGGTAGCTATTACTGTAGTTTCCTATATGCATTACTTGAACACATTAAGGCGTAATATGATGCAAACTACATGCACATATCACACCCATGTCAAAAACTGTATGTAGTGTGTAATTTATCCTACATGGAACTCTAGATAAGAGCAAGGAATCCGTCAAGGTGCTGCATTGGCCAGTCGGACACATTCAAGCACAAATTCCTGGTAGATTACTTTGTAACTTGAACGGCGTATTTCTACTGTTACCTTGCGATCGTCAGGAAGATAGATAAAATAGTTGCCGCTGTGATGATTTTCTTGAGTTGTAAAATCCTGTCTAAGGGGCGAATTCACAACAGGATTGCGTGGATTTTATGGCCGTTCTACCTGCAAAAAGAAGCTGTGTAATTCCAGCAAAAGGGTGAAATGCACCCATCACTGCTCTGCCAAGCAAATAGTATCTCAGTGTTCCTTTGCTGTTTGTACTTATTTAAATTAGGTAATGTGCATAAAATTGGCCCTGCGATGGACTGGCGACCTGTCCAGGGTGTACCACGCTTTTCGCCCAATGTCAGCTGGGATAGGCTCCAGCCCCCCCGCAACCCTGTACACAGGATAAGTGGTTGACGATGGATGGATGGATGGAATGTGCATAAAATTTGCCCCTTTCTTTGCAAATGAGACACATTGAAAAAAAGTCCAATTCACAAACACCAGTACTAATAGCCACACAAATTTAGAGTGAAAGTCTTTGCGTCTTTATAGAGTTGGTGGTAGCTGAAGCGCTTTTTATAAGACTTTCCACAGTACTATATATACTGGTTATCACCACGAGGGAATGAAACTGGAAAACAACATAAAACTGACTGCTGTGAGAAGCGGACACAATTTTGCAATGTAATTGACCAGCAGAGAGCAGAGTAGAGAAAACAGCTCTCCATAGCCCACACGCATGAGCGGGGGGGGGCGCTCAGTTAAAGAACCCCAAATAACAATCACTGATAAAACATGAGGGAGTCAGAGAAAAACGATAGACATCCCAAAGATAGAAATTAATGGCGAAGGGGATAGTTAATAGATAATTAGAATAGTTATAACTATAATTGGAATACATTGTCTTTCAAAACAAACATTTAAAGATATAAGTAGAAAGATTTGTTCTTGCAGCTGCATTTATCACATTTTTTGACTCAAATATTGCTTAACCATGCCGTGTGATACGCTACTTCAATATGCTTTAAGAGCAAATATTACCGCGACCGCAACAGAAAATTGCAGATGAACATCTAACAGCAATTTGCACTGAACTAAAACTTTCTGGCGGTGTTTGCGCTGTAATATCATGAGAGCAAAATCTCTTGTTAATCGGACTTTGAGACAGGGCAGAGAGCAATGTGACGTACAATTCATGATGCTATCAGCGGCCGCAAACCATTCTTTCTGAACTTGCCCCCTGGGTGTATTACAAACCATTGTGCAGTGTTTTGGCATCTGATAAGACTTTAAACACATGAATCTGTTACTCGAGGTGGACTTGCAGCCCCCTGCATTGTTTTATTTCTGGGCTGTTAATTCCCCCTCGTGTTGCTACTATTGGGAATTAGGTTAGATAACATTAACCTGAAGCTACATCATACAATGAAGGCCTCATAGGGCTGATACGCAGCCATCAAATATCTGTACTGACCACAAGATGATAAATTTCCAGCTCTGCCAGCTTAGATGACAATGATTGATTGATTCAATTGTATGTTTGCTTTGTGGAAATGAATCAGAGTGGCACAGCGCAAAATTGGAAAAAGAAGAAAGAGAGAAGAGAGAGAGAGGAAGAAAGTAAAAAAATATAATAATATAAAAAAATATAAAAAGTCAAAACGAAAGACAAATGCCATATCAGTGATGTCTTATAATCACAGCCAGAACTCTCCCTCTACCTAGATCCTTCCTCTAAACAGACAGACAGACAGACACACACACACACACACACACATATCCAGACACAATATTTTGTGTGTGTGTTTCACGTATCTGCCTCTAGACGCACACAGTAGCCATTGATACCTCCACACAATACACCCTCACAAGCCAACACATGGGATCACAATGCTGCGGCTGCCATACACTCTGCTTCACGTATGCCTGTGCATAAAATTACAATGACAAGGAACAGACAAAAGACAGTGCTGTTCTGTGTTAGCATCCATGCAGGCCGCACCACGCGCACACACACATAAACACACACTGTTCAACCCTCACACGTCTAAATGGATTTCCTTGCTTGTATAAAGAGGCCTGGCCGAGCTGCAGGGCTATCACACAGCACTCATACAACCCCTGATTGCTCAGGCTCTTATTATTTGACAAAGCAGATGACTAGTGTGACCCAAGCTCAACTTTTTCTCCTGCACTGCCTCACATCATGGTCTCACTCTCACCGTCTGGTTTTTAATCAGGTGCTAATTTACCACTGGAGGGTGGCACATGCTGAGACTAATAATAAACATCAGTGGCTTCAGGTAGCAGTGGTTTTAAGGACGAAAATCACTCAAACGTCTCTACCTTTGTTGAAAACTATGAATCTTGCGTTAGTCTTTTTAGTATATCCATGATACTTCAGGCTGTCCCTGCTTCTGTTTTAGCATTTATGCATTTTACAGAAATGGTGACAAAAAGAAGCCTTTGCTCTCTGAATCTCTGGAACTGATTCCCAAATGCGATGTTTACTGTTGATTAAAGGAAATTGTAGCTGCACAAGATATGTCTAGACAACATTACATGTTGTGTTAGCCTGGCTATAGACATCTGAAACCTGTCCACATTTTAGACTTTCAGTGAATTAGAAAAAGGTCGTCAGTTGGCTTGTTAATATCTACTGATTGGTAGCGCCTCCTGCGATTAGAAAATTGCAGTAGGCCATATTGCAATTTCAATAAAGTTTCAGTTCGTTGTTCAGCCCCACTGATTGGTTTGGGTACCTCTCCTGAAAATTGGCTATGTGAACACAGTGTGAGAATGAATAATGAAGTAAAACAGTTCGGTCTGATTATCAGGCTAATGTGCTTTAGCTCTGGCTGTTTAATACACCAGAAATGTAAGGATGCTCAATGTTAAAGTTTTGGGGCTGCTTTTTCGTTACTCGGCTATGTTGTGTCAAAACTTTGTTCTCTGGATGCTATAACAAACCAAATCCATTAAACCTATACAATAGGGTTCATTTTTGTCTTTAATTAGGAAGAATATGGTTTCCTCTAGCAGTGCTAGAAGTATTGTCGTTGGTTCTGGAGGATCGCTGCCTTCTTTCCTATTATTTATATGTAAGACAAATAACTGTGCAAGTGTTTCCCCCCTCAATTTCAAAGGAAACATTCACTGGAGCCCTTGACTCTTTATTTTATCAGTTGATCCACATTCACAAAATAACACAGGTTTTACAAGATTTCAGGGTTTTTGGACGCTTGTCTTTGGATTTCTGCCTTTTATGTCACCTATGAATACCTAATATTACAAGATTGAAGTCATTTTAACAGCCGTACATACACTAAATAAGATACATTTGGACACCAAGAACTTGTCCAGCTTGTTATTTCGGGTACGGCTTGCTGTCTCATCATATTTATGTCACAATCACATTTATAACACAGTTACCTGGCCTTCCGGCTGAGAGAAAACCCATTTTGAGCATTTAAGTTGCAGGCGCTGTGAGCCACAGGTTAGACAATAAGACTGGACTATGTTTGTCCAGGACAGTTGAGCCTTGACACAGGCTTTGACCCTACTGGGGTTTTGAGAATTTGAATAAATAGGTGTTGACAGATATAAAAAGAGTAATAAATAGCCTTTTAGAAGAGAACAGCTGCAGACACACACACACACACACACACACACACACACACACACACACACACACACACACACACACTGACAAAACGTTAAAAGGTTGGGTCAAAGCTTTAGCATCTGTTTTTATGCAGCAGTGAGAGGCTTAACTTTTTTTCTGAAGAGGTGTGGGGGGGGGGGGACACATCTATGATTAACGTCAGTGTGGACATGATGGCATGTTTATGCAACACATTCAACACACACATACTACACTTTTTTTTTGTCAAAATGGAAGAGTGAGTACCATCTTAGCCAGTCATTATAAGGCTATAAACAAAAAAGAAGAAAGTATGCTCCAGCTTAAAATATGGAAATATGAATCTCGCTGCAGGAAAAAACTTCCTTGTGAATTTTTATAGATGCAAAAAGGATTTTGTTTTGACCAGATACATTATAGAAACTGAACTGTTTTGAACTGCATTTAAGTTATTTGTTTGTTTGTCAGTTGATTAGAATTTAAATAACAAACATTGGTGATTTTCTAGTGTTGTTTCGTCCTTGTAATAGAGGACCTGTCAGTCAATCAATCTGGGGGTGACCGCAGCTTCTCATTTGTTTTTTATTTTAGTTTGCATTTGGATTACAGGTTGTGCCTTTAATTATACTTAGCAGATAGTCACTGCTTGTTGTGAGTGAGCAGGCCTTCCTCAAGTGTTTTGTTCATGCCTTTGTGGGGGATTAGTACCTGTGACCTTTGTTATATAGAATAAGAACATTTTTCAATTAAAATTAAACAGGAACAGAGGACGGAGATAAAGTAAATTAACGTGAGGTGTTTTTTAACCTGAGCAAAAGCTGTGTGCAGGCTTTCAGCATTTGTGTCACCTTCCTATAATAGATATATCTTTTCCAACCTTAGCCCGCTCTTCCGCTTTCTTTTTACCCCCCGTTTCCTTTCCTATCATCGAGCGCTTTCTGTTTTTGGTCTTCAGTTACAGCTCTGTCAGCTTAGAAGAGCAGTCATTGTTTTTCATGGAGGAGCGAGCCGTTAAATGCGAACATTGTTTCTCTTGCAAACACTTTCTGGGAAAAAGACCATAAACATGTTGCTGAATGCTACCGTGAAGCCACAGTGTACATTTATCTGTGGTCTCAGCGCTTCCTCTCAGACTGTTATTTTAAGATGCTAAATTAAGATCATAAATTAGTTCATATCAGCAGTGGAGAACATCCTTTTTTACTGGAAGTGTACATTTGCTAGTGAACAGATTGTGCCTTGCAAACTCTTTGGCTCAGTGAAAAGCCTCTAGCAGAGTCAGAGAGAGCTCTCCCTCCTAACCACAACTGGTTTCTATTTCTGTGTCACGTTTAATGTGGTTTGATGCTGCTGTCAGATAATGTGGCCAAATCTGATTTCCACAATCTGACACTAAACCTCTGTTATCTCACATACCAACTTCATTTAGGGCTGTTTTTAGTCTTAGAGTAGCAGCTGATGTTAGCCTGCTAGTAATCACCAGGTGTTAGCACCAAAGGAGGGATCCATTTGATAATCAGGGCGTAAATGTTTTGTCTCTTCACAGGTCCTCAATGCCCAGAAAGCCGGGTACAAGGCTGCCATCGTTCACAATGTGAACTCTGATGACTTAATCAGCATGGGGTCCAATGATTGTAAGTTACCACCACCTCCTGCTTTTCTCTGTGTACATCAGCTCATTAGCATTTAGCATCTTACACAGCAGTTAAGTGTGTCTCTTGACAAGATGATGTGCCTTCTGTTTTTCTTTTTATCCCCGAGCCTGAGGAAAAGCTGGGCAGTTTTATGGTTAAAAGTCCATTTCAAGTTTCGAGATCATGCCTTGCAGCACTGCAGAACTCCCTGCCTATGAATCTATATTGTCCCTGCTCTAGCCCACTTTTGGGAAATGACAGTCTGGGGTTTTCTTTGTCACACTTAATATTCTCACTTGAGGGAGTGCAGCACAGTCATAAATTCAAAAAACGCTTCTTGCCCTGGTTAATGTTTTTAAGAGGAGTAGATCTCACAAGCATATGTTTTATAAAATGTATACCCTTAGTAATGCCAGTTAAGAGGTTTCCCCCATTGTTTTAGAGCAATAGAGGTGTCTGTACGCTTCACCAGAAGTGATTGTCGTTTGGTCAAAAAGCGTTCGGTCCTCCTTCCCCCTACACTTTTTACAGAATTAGCGGCGCTGCATTTCCAAAACAGACAATCCGACAAGCACTTCCCCTTCGCGCAGTGATTGGCCAATCTCTCTCAAGCTCTCTGGTTTCATTCTTCACATAACCTCTCGTCATTTTTCAATTGTAACAAACAAGGGTAACATAAGAAGGAAATGCCTTCCAGGAGAGACGTCAAGATTGAAATTGATTGACGTGGTCGACATGTTGTACCCACCTAAACATTTTTAGAGACGGACGAAACAAAAACTCATCGCCAAATGTTTGTGGTCGGTAGACTTAAGAATGAAACCTAGACATTTGAATAACTGTTTCTCTGATAACAAGAAGTCCTTCAATCGAGTCAGGCAAATTAAAAACCGTCACATGATACATTAATACTGTGTGGTTTTTTTGTTTCTATTTTTAGTGGATGTTATGAAGCAGATAGATATTCCCTCTGTGTTTGTGAGCGAGGAGACTGCCAACTCTCTGAAAGAAGACTACATGTATGACAAGGGGTAAGTATAAAGACAAGCAGCTTTTTACTCCTCAACATTGAGGTCTAACTCTTCTTTCAGTGCGACATCCTGAAGAGATGGTTGCTTTTGTCACTCACCACTGTCTGGCCATTCTTTGCTTTCCAGCTCTTCCATACAAGTTTAATCAAATATTGGTGTAGAATTATATTGCCTGCAGCGTGCACTGCAATATATCAAGGCAGAGGGTTTGTCTTATGATGTGTTGTCACAGCTGCTGAGGTGGTAATGAAATGTCTCAACCTGTCAGAGGAGCCCAGAGAGGCACAGCATTAAAGTACCATTTATCCACTGCTGTGCGTATGTGTTGCTTGTCAGACACCATTCAAATACACAAGAGTTATTCCCAAGTCTTTTGCAGAGGAATGAACACCAAACATGGTATTGGCACAGATTTGTCAGTGTGGACCAAATTGGCTGTTAGAAATTTGACTGGGGGAGAAATCTCTGCTGTAGAGGGAGTTGTGCAAAAAGAAGTACTCCATTAATTCACCTTTTTTCTTCTAACACTAACTTTAACAATGTCGCAGTCAAAAAGATGAGCCGTAACAAAATGCTGCCGTAATACAGCCTTTGTGTTTGAAATACCTGCCAACACCTGACAGTGGCTCTGCTTGTGTTTCCAGGGGACATGTGGTCCTCATGCCAGACTTCAGCCTGCCACTCGAATACTACCTGATCCCCTTCCTTATTATCGTGGGAATCTGCCTCATCCTCATTGTTGTTTTCATGGTAGGTTAAATTCAAGACGTCAACTCAAAGTACAAGCGTTCTCTATTATTGTACTGTTGAGCTTATTTAATGGAAGATGGTAATTATGTTTTACTTAAATGTAGTTCTGTAAACTTGATGATTAAAAAGAAAAGGAGAAGACACCTCGTATTCTAGAGAAGTTTTGCCTCCTGAGGACTTGCAGCACTATAATACCACTCGTTTTTAAAAGTTTGACCTAATTACATCAGGAGAAGTACAACATTTTGAGTCTAAATTGGCTCTTTGTCAGCTACCAGACTTAAGCCTGCCACTGTAATACTACTGCCATCCAATTTGGGCTAAAAACATTGCACTTTTCCAATTGCTCAGGTGACAGAAATCACAGTTACAGGTTTTTGGACTCAGCACCTGGAAAAGAAAGACGTGTGTGCATGCGTATGTGCTTTGCGTAGTGATTTTGACGTGTTTCTTTTTTCCTGCTGTTTCTAGATAACCAAGTTTGTCCAGGATCGACACAGGGCTCGGAGAAGCCGTCTGCGTAAAGATCAACTAAAGAAACTTCCTATCCACAAGTACAAGAAAGGTATGGAGGCAATCTCAAAGACCTGTGACTCTGCCATTTACATCTTAAAGTAATTTACAGTATATATTCTAAGGAGAATAAAATGTTGACGTAGGGCCTGCCCTGACTCTAACCTTTGACTTTAGAGTCTGTAGAGAGGCTGTTTACTCCTCTACTGTACTGCTGTTTCTCACATGATTCGGCCCAGAAGAGAGATGTCATCAGTTCATTATGACACATCATCCCTCCCTGGAGCTTTGCACCTTGGAGCTAATCGGATTAATATGGACTTGATTTTTCTGCAAAGCCCTCCGTGGCAGATTAGAGCTCCTCTCTGTTGAGACTGGACACATGACTGATGGTTTGGAATGCAGTCTCAGTCATGCCTGACGTTGTTTTGTTTTTAAATCTCAAACGTGTTGAGCAGATGTAAAGTGTGTGCTGCTTGTTTGTAAGTATAGTTTTAAAGTTCCACCTCTGGCTTCATCTGTGTATTTAGAGGCTTTTCGCGCCGGCTGTATTTCCTCCGGCAGCTGTATTTGCAGACTGGAAAGCCCCTGACTACAATCAGCTGTGCAGGGGGACACTGGGGAGCATTATAGACTATGGGTGGTGCATAATAAGTAGCCTCATCGCAAAGCTGCTAATTGAGGGGGTTATAAGCCGAGCTGCTCCTCCCCGCCTGGCAGCAACAGCTGCACGTGCAACACACCAGCTACAAGCAGCGTGTGTTGCTCTTATAGCTGTTTTTGTCACATCAGGCTCTGTGGTTAGTGCGCCCTGGTGGCAGCGGCCACCCTGACTCAGGGTTTCCACCAGGCACTGCCACAGTCGACCTTGGCCGCTACAGGGAGTTCAGATGTCCAGGAAGCGGCATCCGGGGCGGCGTCTGCGCTCAATGCAGCTGAGTCAGAGCATTTGGCGACACAGGAAGGGGACTCCAAATCTCTACCTAATCACCTTTTAAGCCCTGCACTCTGGAGCAATGCTAGCTTGGCAAGGAATCGAGTGTGCTGGTTAGAGCATGGGAGGGCCTGAGACTAGAGTGACAGTGCCTCTTTTGTCTAAGGGGGTTTATTAGCAGGTGTTTATGCCAGGTGAGAGTAAGACCTCGAATAACAGGAATGGCTTCTTTTCATTTCATCAATGTAGTGTCAGAGAAATAACAACAATGACTGGATAATGGCTGATATACTAGTCATCAATAAGGTTTTTCCTAAATAAGTTGCTAGGAGGTACAAGGCTTGCACAGGAGATGGTGTGTGTTTATACCAGAAGGTCATTTACAGTCACTTGAAGGGTTGAAGTGAGCTGATTTCACAAATCTATTCACAGGTGTGTGGGAGTTCTACTGCATATGTGAAAAAACGTTGTATAAGGCCTTGCAAGGGAGCTGCGTGAAGTCTGATGAATTAATTGGGTCAGAAGACGACTTGTTTGAAAATGAGAAAGTTAGAACGGAGGGAGCCCACTCCTCAGCCCTGACCTAACAGTTGATTTGCACCATGGGTAATGCAGGCACCGGGTTTTGACAAGGAAGAAGAATGTTTGAAATAAAAATGTTTGTGCTGCAGCGATTTTTGATTCGTTAAAAAAAAACAAAAATGTCCATCATGAGTCTGACAGTGTTATAGGAGATTCTTAAGATAATTTGGCAACATCTGTCTCTTTTGTATGAAACATGGACTGACGTGGCCTGGCGGAAGCTAAAAATATCACAGGCTCACTGTACATCTGTATACAGAAACAATGACGAGCTAGAATCACAAAGCTGCCGTTACAGGAGCTCATCAGACCACCAGTGGTCTTTGTTTACAGCATGCTGAATGTGTCTTTTTCATGAGCCCCATGTTGTGACACACGAGGAATTTTTAGCTGTAGCATTTCTTTGGGACAGCTCAGTGCCACACAATTCACTCTGACGCTCAAGACTTGCTTCTGTTCCAATTCCCATCCTGACGTTTTTGGCCAGCTTCCCTCAACTTGGGGTTCCGTGCGTGTGTGCGTTTGTGTGTGTGTGTGTGTGTGGGAAGGATGCCTAATGGCGCCGTTGGCCTCTGCTGCAACAGATAATGCTGAGCTTGGACTCTGGGGGGCTTTGAACAGATGCAGCCGTAGTAAACTGGAACGCTGTGCTGTTGTGTTAGTGCTGCTTTTAAAGCTGCAATTGTAACTTTCTGCAGAATAGATCACAGAGCACAAAGTGTGACATTTTATCCCCCCACCAATTGTCTTCTATTTAATTATTTATTTTTGGAAATGCAGTTAAAAGTGCAAATAGTCTCCTGCAAAGGTTTTCAGGATTAAATCAACACGTTTGCATTTTAAAGCCATTATGCAAACATCTGAAGCTGCAGTTCCTACAGTAACCATTAGATGCTGGCTCCAAGGACAGTACTGAAGTGGCTCCATACTTGTCTCTTGAAACCCAGTACATTTTATCAGTAAGAAAAGATTATTTCACTTTCTTTTTCTAATGTGTATCTTTAGTGTTTCATTCAAAAGATAGTAAGGCTTAATGTCAACTGTTTTTGATTGTCCCACCTCAGCTCCACACAGGCACTGCCGTCTTTGTCCATATCAGTTTTCTGCCTGCAGCAACAACCAAAATGGCGGCACACATTAAACCCAAATCCAGGCATCATCGTGTATTTTTTTTCAATCTGCAGTTCTTGATTATGATATTGATTATGGTTACAGTGGGATGGTTATAGTATAGGTTATAGGCTATCGTGGTTGTTATGTGTCCTCTATACTGCATTAGTGTGACTCAGGAGAGTTTATACATGCGAACATGGTGTGATGTCTTTTCCGGGTGAGTGATGTCATTTCAGGAAGATGCTAGCCAGCTGATCGTGCAGGCAGGATACCTTTCTGCTGATGAGACATGTATCTGCCCACCATCTACCTTCTCTGGCAGAGAAGCTTAGACTGGCAAAATTAGACATCCATCTATCAACTCTGCAAACACTTCACTCTCAATGAGCTGGTTTTTCACATCCTTTTTCACATATTTCTTGCTGCTGCTGTTGTTGAGCATTTTTTTAATTTACACCTTTTAATATTTGCTGGTTATATTTTATTATTATTATTATTATTATTGCAATTGGCCAGCAACATTTTTTTTATAGATCTGGGGTAGAGGTGGTGATGGTTAAGCGTTGGATAATGTCAGACTTACATGTATGGAAATGGGGAGTGCAAAGGCTGAAATGAATAGTAGCCAACACAAAGGGGGTCTCTATGGACGGTGCACAATGCCTTAATGAAAACCACGGTACCCGTGTAATTGGCGCACAATGCCAGTGTGAGCAGCAGCATTCAACATAAGATCTGTGTCAATGTACAGGATTATGTAATACCAGCTGCCACGCCTGTCAGCGTACAGTGCCGCTCTGTCATTAACTTGACTTATGCTCTGGTTTTATTGCAGAGCCTTGCGTCATCCCCACTTAGGCTGAACGCCTGATGTTTGACAGTGATTTTTGTGTGGAGAGTTTCGCCAGCAACCGGCGACTATCAGACGTTGAAGCCAGAAACTGACAACACACAAACACACACACTGAACTTCCAACTGGCTGAGGAAACGAGGGGGAGAGGCTCTCCCTCTGACCTCTAGTCTGATCCATCCCTGTGTATGATGAGTCACTCCACCAGTCCCCTTGGCTGTCTGCTTCCAAACCATAAGCAAGGAGCTGAGTGCGCACACACCCACACAAACACACACACACACACACACACACACACACACACACACACACACACACACTGAACAGAGCAGCTGCAGTGTCTCAGCCGTCGGTGTGTGAGGCATGTTGATGTCAAAAAAGAGGAGCTCTCTCTGTCTCTTAGTTCACTGGCCTCGGTGCCAGTTGCCCTGGTCGGCTCAAGCAGTGTTGAACTGTGCAGCTTCTTTTTTTTTTTTTTTTTTTTTTTTTTTCCTCTCGCTTTTTCTGTCACCCTCTCCTTCATTCACCCTGCTCACTCTCGCTCTGCTACTCTCGTTCTCTGCTCATCTTAAGTTCAGTAGGACAGCGTGGTTCCTCTGAGAGCCAGGCATGCTGGCTGGCTGTCTGATTAATGGAAAGTACAGGGGAGAAGAGCTGCACTGGCTCGCAAGTCCGTTTACGATGTGCTACTGGCCCCAAAACGTAAATGTAAGGGATTCCCAGCGTGTAAAAAGTGGAAGTTTTCTATATGGCCTCGAAAAATATATTTTACCACCCAACTTCGAAGCTGGCTCAAAACCCAAAACTGCACACAGGATATTTAGACTCGATGGGAGAGGAATAACAGTCTTCATCAGGCATCTACTATATCACCTCTGCAAACACTTTGGCAGAAATGGTTTTATTAGGTTGTTTCCACATTTTTCTAATTTATACAAATTTAAAATATTTGCTTTATTCTCTCTAAAACAATATGTTAATTATTCTGTTATCTGATTTTGTTATTATTGCAGTTAGCCACCTGACAGTTCTTGTAAGAAAATATTTTCTTTTTCTTTTTTAACACACGCTGCTCTTGATGAAAGTGGGTCTCAGCTGAGCCGATATGTGCAGGTCACAGCAATGACATCACCAAAGCTGATCCCTGGTAGGAGCGTCTAGAAATGAGGAGTGGGTAATGTCCACAGCAGGCTCTTTGATCAGCAGGAGTGGTGTAATTTGTTCTGTGACAAGGGATGACCGGACCAGACTGAATTATGATCTGCTGCAGAACGCTGCGCTGCGTGCTTCTCACTGGAGTCCTGAATTTATTTGAGTCTTCTTTTAGGTTTTGCAATCAACTGGTACACTTCTGTTAGTCTTAAATAACACTATTGTGTCAAGACACACTGTTGTGCGGGTTCACTGAAAGTGCACACATTTATCTTGGTGATGTTGGTGCAGAGGATTGACTACTTGCAGAGTGTTAGAGTATAGACTAACTAAACCTACATGAAATACCAGCGTTATTTAAATTTTCCATATCTATGTAGTTAGAAATAACTATATAGAAAACATGACTGTATTAATACTATATAGTACTATAAGACAAGAGGATGTAATAATAATGCTCGCTTGTTACACATTGGTCTTTTTTGTTAGCTTTGGCCATGATCAGTTACGATAACATTGTACCATCGCTACAACAAAATCTAATTAGACAACGGCGTCAAATGATCAGCCAGGTTGTAAACAAGCCAACAGATTAGCCAGATTATCTAAACCACTTTATTTAACGTTAAAACTATTAGTGGACCCACAATGTCTGCTGCCAAACAAACCCGGCCCATACCGCCATCTTTAAGATCCGACCCCACTGAAGTTGATTGGTGCTGCCAAAGTTGTGACCTGAACCCAACCCAGGGCTGGGGCCAGAGTCCCAGGGCTATATATTGCATCATTTGCTGGCCAGGCTAATGTAACACCTTGGCTACACTCTTTCTCCTCGCAACACATGGCATAAGGGATGATTTACATGGTCTGACAGAGAAAGTTAGAAATTTCCTAATAAATTACATTTGAAAATAACTAAACTTGACCTGAGCCCAAAGCTTTACGCAACAAAGTGCAAGTTTGCTGCAAGTGCACTCAAAGTTGAACCAGGACGTTGGTTAGTAAACTGTGATGGGTGTTTACAACACAGTACGGGCAGATTACCTTTTAGTTACCTGTTTGATCGTCTGACCAGTGCTCGTGTTTCTTGCCCCCTTTATTTATTTTTTTTAGTGATGTTGCCGCATTTCCAGATCTCGGTGAGTATAGTGATTTGTTACCTTCGGGAATGATGGCCCAAACTACGACAGTAAGACCCAAGTTGTAAAAAAAAAAAAATTCTAAGATTGATCCTTTAAGGTGTGTAATGGTATCTGTTTTTGAAACATTTCAAACAGCACCCAACCGCGTTCATTATTTCCCCAGAGCAGTTTCTCTCTCTCAGAATAGCTCAGTTAGTGCCACAGTTCAGTATTTCCTGAGTGTATCCTGGATCCATGCCTGCACAAACGTTCCCTCTAACTCACCCCGACTGTCCAGTGCTGGCCTGGGAGAGTGAGAAAGAGAGGAAAAAGATTGCTACTCTAGACTAATGTCAAAAAAAGAAAGACAAGTGTTGGGTAAAAGAAAGATTTTTGGGGGTGGGGGGTGGGGTGAACGTGTGGGAGATGTTTAGGAGAGGAAAATACGGATGTGTTTGAAGAGGAAGAGGGAGCAGAGTTGAAATTAAGCCTTAAGTTGATGCTGAGAGAGGGGAGGGGGAGGGGGGCCCTGTTCGATGTGACTCCCCATCCTTATACGGTCACATGCAGCCCTGGCACGGACACAGAGAGCCCAGTCGGGGGAAAACATGCTCATTTAGAGCTTACATAAACACACCGGCCCACAGCCCCGCTCCCTCCCTCCTTCCAGCCTGGGCTGGGAAGAGGAAGGGAAGGAAAAAGGAGAAGAACGCTGTGGAATTTGAAAGGGAGTGCGTTGATAAATTCCTGAGCTTTTAGCGCACAGAGAGACTTTGTACCTCCTGTAACATAAGGAAATGCAGTGCTGGCGGGTTTAGCAGTGATTCTCCTTGCAGGCTGAGGACTGCATATTTGGAAATCTGATACAATCGAAGGAAATTAGACTTGTTGAGGCAGCCGGAGTTACTAATTGCCTGACACTTTATGGTCCCACCTGACGTCAACAGGAAAATGAATGAATGATGAATCTTGTGTGGACTCATAACATGGACTCACACTCCATTTCCAAAACATCATTTGCTTTCTCATTTCTACATACACAGTACAATGTGACACAAATGAAATAAAGTGGAAATTTGGGATTGGCATTATATTCAATGTTGGAATAACTGTTACTGCTCAGAATTTCTGAACCCTACGAACAGCAGCTATCAGTTTCCTTCCAGCTAAGAGTATGAATTTATAGCTGTTTTGAGTCTGCAATGTCAGAGCCTTAAAGGTATCTGACAATCATGCACTTCCACTGGTCAATTAGAAATAATCAGTAAACCACTTTTCTTGCAAATTTGTTTGGTTAAAAGCAGCCAGTAGGGTGAATATGTCCTGTCTTTTTGACCCAGGGGACAACTATGATGTATGCGCCATCTGCCTGGACGAATATGAAGAAGGTGACAAACTCAGAGTCCTGCCTTGTTCTCACGGTGAGTCTGAACACTTCTGCACTGTACATGACCCAGTAACCTTTCTCCAGACTCGTGATACACGGAGCCAAACTCAAAGAGCTAGTGTTGGCACAGACAAACCTGATAAATGCTTTGCGCCACATCTCATGGTTTTAAACCTTTTTGTTTTACAAAGCCCTAAGGTACTTTTCTCCTCACTCCAAGGTCGTTATAGTTTAGCATATTTCTTTATATTTTATTTGATTTTGACTTTTTGATTACAATTTCAGTTTAGTTTTAATTTGTTTTGAAAGTGGGTTTGCTAGTTTAGTTGAGCTTTTATTCTAAGTTAATTCTTAGTTTTTATTAGTTTTAGTCTTTGGGACTCTTGGGACTCTTGGGACGCTTTCTCCAGACTTTTGCTGCCATGTCAGGAAAGGGGCATTGACTAAAACAAGCACAGCCAAGAAGTTGGAAGATACATTTCTTATCCACCCAAAATACTAGGCTAATGTAGGTTCTATGAAATAAATTGACAAAGATGAAAACTAAAGACGTATATTTTGTAATTTTAGTTTCTCATTGTCTTTTTGCAAACAGACAATAGTTTCAGTTATTGTTTTTGTATAAATTTAAGTATAAATATATAAGTATAAAGCAAACATATCGCCCTGTTCTCACACATTAACCTTTGCTGTGTTAAAAGAAGATATGATCAATCATCGTTGGTATTGGTCTTTTCATGGGATTTGTTGATAATAAGAAAAATGTGAAATATGACCAAACATATCCTGTAAGTGCAAAGAAATGATGCTGCCTTTCAGGGACTGTTTTTAAACACTTTTTTTTGTCCTCAGCCTACCACAGTAAGTGTGTGGACCCCTGGCTGACCAAAACTAAGAAGACGTGTCCGGTGTGCAAGCAGAAAGTGGTCCCCTCACAGGGTGACTCTGACTCTGATTCAGAGGGGGAGAGCAGCCCTGAAGAGAACGAGGAGGTGTCGGAGAGCACCCCGCTGCTGCGCTCCCTGGCCTCCACTAGTGCCCACTCCTTCGGCACCATGTCAGGAGCGTCACGCTCAGAGCACGACCAGGAGTCTTCCGAGTATGAGGACGACGACCTGGACAGCAGCGACAGCGAGGAAGAGGTCACCGTGGAGACTGTGGTGGTGCAGATGCAGCAGCCCTGCTCTGAAGGCCACGAGTTCGACCCCCCTCGAGCTTGACTTGATTGTTGTCTGGCGTGATTGGTCGCTAACCCCCCCCTCCCCCCGCACAGCTGCAGAGACTTTTGTTGGGGTCACGAACCAGATTCATCATCCGAGTTCTTCTGTCACTGCTTACAAGACATTGTAATGTATCATCCCTACAAGTTCCAATCTTAAGTTTTATTTTTAATATGATTATGAAATGATGTCCTGATTTCCAGGTGTGTGACAGGAAGTCAGTGAGCACGTCTTTAGGGGCTGCTTTCAAATTTGACAGGACTGGTGACACTGATTGTACAGTAGACTGTTATACTGTAATGTATTTAGTTATAAAGGTGATAGAGATGAATGGGAAAAGTTGCCCAGACACAAGCTCTCACTTGACACAAAGTTCAGTAAAAGTACTGTGTATATAAAAAGAATAGATCACAATAAGTTACATCTTTACGTTTTGATTATATCTGGTCCTACATGTTTCAGATGATGGGGAAAGTTTCATTGTTGTACATACATGTTCATGCTACACTGACACACCTTGAACCGCTATGCAGCATCCTTTTTGTAAAATTAACATTCAGCAAGTATAGAAACATTTAAAGCCACAGCAAATATGGTTTTGCCAATGTATTTGTAGCCTGATGTATGAAGGAGCTTAGGTGCTCCTGTCTTGTGCCACGGTTTGTCTGTTACAGCGATTCACACTAAAAGAGAAACTGAAGCCAAACCAGTTTGCAAAGCAAAAAGTGCTCTCCCATGTGACGCTACACATGTACACTGTGGGTTACGCTGGTTGGAAGTGTGGAGACAGTTGAGTGAAAACTGTCCATGCTGCCTGTGCTAAACTTCTTTTGGCTGCTCCAGACCTATTATTTCATTTAACGTGCAGTTATTGGTTGATAAGCATTGTAATATACATTTGACTGACCTTCTCATTTTATTACAGTTTAGAGTAAATATGCTGAAGTTTGTTTTCATAACATGGCTTGTTTGTCTTTTTGTTCATGAAACCTGTTGCCTTTCAGTTTAGATTGTCATAGTCTTGGTGTTTTCCTGCTCATGTATGTACTCAATCTGAATTCACTTCAATAAAATGACACTTGTCAAAGAAAGTTCATGAGTCAGTAATTTACTCAGTAAGTAACCACTGAAAACATGTAATACAGCCAAGAATCTTACTTCTTGCATTAAAGGTTCAGATTTTAGCTGTAAGATGAAGCGGCAGTGTTCATTTGGGGTTTTAACAAGAAGTGTAATGACCTGATTATCAGATATGAACCGGCCTGCTTACATCTAGCATGGCTCATTAGCAAGTGGAAATTATGGGACTTCTACACTCAGCAATTTTACCTCTATGTAAGACGAGGGCTACTAGTGCTTCTAGTCTGCATACTTCTCACAATGTTGAGCTACTCCTTTTACAGAGTAGGTAGTATTGTGTGAAAAAGAGATCAGCAAACATATCTGGTTGGAATAAATTTATTTGATCTGTCTGTAAACAAGGTGATAAATCAATTTATGGCATTTCTTGGTTTTATGCATACGAAATCAGATGCATTAAAGAGACTGTATCCCAGATGTAAGAAAAAAGTGGTGAGGAAAAGGAAATGAACATAAATCAGCAAACAGGACTTGAAACATTTTTTTGTTTGTTTTTCTTTATGAGTACACATATCCCACAAGGCCTAAACAGTGGAGCTGAAGCTTAAAAAGTGCCAATGAAATGACTTAGTGGACAGTGGGTAAAATCCATCTTACAACAGCAACAGATCTATTATGGCACAGGATACACAGGTTCTGCAGTTTTGACAAGACAACCATAAGCGTCTTTGTTCCAACCAATCACATCTCCCATCGAGTGTCATTTCTACTTTTGAAAGTGCCCCCCCCCGCTGGACATTACAGTTAACAGTGCTGAGCATGGGCAGACCGTGTGATACCCCAGAGCTCAGCTGACTACAGAGTAAAGGCAATTTATTCCACAGTTTTGTAGTTGTCAACACAGCATGGGTTTGTACAAATGCAGTCGTTTTTTTCCTAAACAAAGAAAAACAATGAAATGAGAATTTACTTCAGATACTCCCACCCTTAACCTCCCCTGTAGCTTCATATTTTTTTATTTTTTTTTTTTTTTTTAAACCATGGTAAATATTACTGTCTGGTTAGTGTTTCCTTCATCAGAAAAGGTTAGCAGTCATCCTTCACATGATTTAGAGCAATTGTACACCCGAGCTTTGACTACACTTGGTCCTATAAAAGAAGAAAAAAAATATTCAAACTGGACACACTCCAGATGGTAATATGCTGGGATATCTACTGTCCAAAAATGGCAGCCTTTCCAACAACAACAAAAAAAAAAAAAAATAAACACCTTACAGGAGCTGGCAAACAAAAAACAGTAGTAAGTGCCTGAGCCATTGTTACTGTGGAATGTCCATGGGTTTTTGTAGTCAGGGAGGTTGTGATGACGGGACGAGAGGCTACCAGCATCTGGATGACACTTGCTGCCACATCTGGCTCGTGGTCATCAACTGAGCTGAGCTGGTCCGAGCATCCCCACCCACCCCCCTTTTTAATAAAGGTATTCAGGACAGAGCAGTGAATTTGAGAGTTAGGACTGGTTGGGTGGAGTGTAGTGTTTGATGATGACTGAGCTTTGTAGTGTCTCCTGCTTTGAGCAAACAGGATGGGGAGGACCTGAAAAATTTGGCGGGGGGGGGGGGGGGGGGGGGGTTGAGAGGGAAAAGACAGTGGACCGAGATACGCACACAGTTTGCCCTCCAGGACATGATGGGGGAAATGAAAGAGGAAGACATGACGAGCTTGGTTACTGCTCCAAAGGCATCGGCTGCTCAGGGAGGGGAGTGTGTGTGATTAAATAATGGGCACCACGACAGAGAAAAGAAAGAAAGAAAAAAAACTACTTTAAATTGACGCTATAGCCTTCATTGAGTGTTTGGCCAGAATGTTTTGCTGGTCTTGGTACAGATTTGTCATTACATCCTGTTAGCAACATGCTCATCTTTGCTATGGATCAACTTATAGTGCGTTAAGGGGGGGTAAGATTACACAGCGCAAGTGTGTTGAGTGAAGAGGATGGGTTAGGGGCAAATGACAACAAAATATGGGATAACGAATGGGGGAGAGAAGGCAGAAATAAAGAAAAACAAAGTAACTACCAACTAGGACTTGTAGTGTGACATGCAACTGGGCGGTAAGGGTGAGCTGCTAGGTGGCTGGGTACAGGCTGCTTTAGTATCCGGACTTCCTCAGGTACTCAGCCATCTGAAATGCTTTCTTGTTGAGCTGTCCTCCATGGACACCTTCCTTCCCCATGACAAAAACCAATGCTGGAGTGCACAGAAGGAAAAAACAATATAAATGAACAGACATGGTGATAGCAGGGCTGGAAGAAAAATAAATAAAAATAGACTTTGCCACCTTGCTAAATGTGTGGCTACATTGTTGAGTACAGAGCCTGAACACTGCGCTTGTTAGAAATACTCCTGGGATTTTGTTTAATCGGACTGTTCGGACAGGAAACATGGGCTTGACAGCAATTTGTTTTTTTTGTCTGGTTTATTTTATTTTTTGGATGTTTTGTGTGCCCCCCCCCCCCTTCATGATTTTTCCTCTCCCTCAACTACACCACATAAGCTACATCAAAACTAAAACCCTGAATCCCTCAAGTATTTTGCCATTGAGTATGCCTTCTTATTCAATCCGCCTCCATGGACCCCTTCTTTGCCCATTACCAAGACCAAGACTGAAAGAAAAGAGACAGAGAAGGGACATTTAGAGAAGGTACGAAGATCACAAGTGAAAAGAGAAGAGCACAGAACCAAGGGCAGCAGGCAGACAAGACAGCTACAGAGGAGGACAATGGCACAAAAAGCAGCGGTTTGGTCTGGCTGTCGAGCCTAAACGTTCATTTTCTTATCAGTGCTGCTGGTGGCGAAACAAGACATCGCACATTACAATTAGGACAGAGTGAGTACAGCACAAGAATAAATGTAAAAGGATGCATGCAAAGCTGTCCGTCAGTCTATATCCTTGTGATGACCGAGTAACCAGGCAGAGGCTCAGAGCTTTAGTTTGTTGACTCCACTTCCACTCAGTGGAAGCAGAAAGGTTTGATGCTGAAATACTGGTAAGAGTGAGCCAATTTTCCACATGAGTGCGCTTTGGCCTCCCAGTAAGGATTACTATTGGACTGGAGCCAAACCAAGTCACAATTTGAAAATCTAACTGGGTTGTGCTACACAAACTTTACATCAGGTTTAGATAGTAATATTGCATGCCAGTTCTTGTTCAACATGTCTGAATCCATCTTACTGCTTTTAGTTTAGTGACTAAAAGCAATCATGCACTGAGTGCACTATAGTATGAATAAATTCTTCCATTCAGTAAATATAAAAATGTATACTAGAGCTGTTACAAATGTTGAGAGCTCAGTTTCAACTTACCTCTAATTGTTTGACCCACATTACAGAGGATTTGTAAAACAAACAAAAATACTGAAAAGCTCTAAAAGCACAAATAGCAATGACCAGAATATAAATGACAGTATATCCATACCTATGTATTTGGTCCGACCAACATTTGCATCTTGCATGGCAGGTAAATTTAAGTTTACTCCAATCCAAATGAGCTTTTTTTCCCCCCAATTTAAGTTAGACAAGCAACCACGTATTCTTTGCCTGTGGTACTAATGTATGACGGGGCTATGCACAACACAAGTAGCTCTAATACCATCTGAATTTACTGCACTCCACTTGAAGACACTAGTCTTTGTTTCGAATATATATTCTTTGTTTTATAAACACCATGCCAGCAGCAGAGAATAGGAAAGTGAAGCCTCTACTGAATACTAACAACCTTGACTAATGCAGCACACATGCAGATACAGGAGCATGCTTGTGGTACCTCTCCTCAATACATGTAAGAGCCCTGAAGTGCCTGAATATACATTTTACCAGGAACACACCAGAAGCATGTGAGCAGCAAACAGATACTTTTGAGGGTAGGGGGAAGGAGGAAGATGCATGCTGGGAGTTTTTTTTTTTTCTTTTCTTTTTTTTTTTTTAAGAGGAAATCTTGGCCCAAAGAGTGAGCCCAGTGAGTAGAAAGTAGGAACCAGTTACAGTCTCACCTGGAGGTTTTAGTGGTGTCTGGGAAAAATGGGGTGGACAGGGCATCGGGGCCCATACAGGCAACATGAAAGCTGGCACAACTCAGGCAAGTCCCCAACAGGGACTTAATTTTCTAAATTGGTACCAATTTTCTATGGTTAAAGAAAAATCACGGCAAATGTAAAAAGCTGGCACCTCCAACATGTCACATTTAACTGTTTTTATAGCAAAGTGTTTTTAAAGCTATTCATTGCAAACATTTGTCATATAAACAGCATAATATTACATTAATATCTAACACATTTGATACAAGTCAAAATAAAAATTGGCCTTCAAATAGAGATCTGTGGAGTGAGTTGTGACATCTCGTGTGTTTCAGTGCTTGTGCAGAGCACAAACCACATGCCATCTTTATTGTTGTTCTGGTCAACAAGCATCCAGCTTGTGGAGGTTTAAGCCAACTGACACATCTATTTGACTGAATAACTCATTGCGGTTGAAGCTTAGGGCTGAGCATTATCCCCCTACTTTAATTACGCAATACAATTTCCACACAAAGTATGTAATGTATTTGTAAGTATTATCATAGATGAAGTTAAATTAAAATATTAATCACAGAACAAACAGGAGAAATAACATGCTAAATTAAGAAATCTGAACTAACAGAACTGAATCAGAGGGGCAATACATATGTCAGGAGCAAGGAAACAAAATCTGAGACAACGTATATAAGATTGATACCAAAGAGGGGAAACCGCAACAAATGCAGTTTTTTTTAAGCATTGTGATTTGTTTATCTCCCAGATGTTTAGTCGGACTAATGCCAACAAAACATAAATCAAAGTTAAATTAAATGCAATACAATTATAATTGACCCAACTATTGGCATGGAAGAGGTCATTTAAGGGAAATCCCTTTACCCTGACCCAGTGAACCTCTTGACTTGAACTTTCTCTTCAGCTCTAAAAAATTCTAACTTAAGTATTCCTACAGATTACACTTAGCTGAGTAACATCCTGTTATTCACAGACTTTTAACACCCGTGTATGTCATATATTGAGGAAAGGTGCATTCAAGGTCTATCCAACATGCACAAACACACACGATATAGATGTAGCTAAACTAAAGGCACTATTATCAAAGCCAGCATTTGTGTCACTGTAGCACTACTAAAATGTACATACAACACTGAACAAGGGGGCTCACCTTTGCCGGCTCTGCCTACAGAAACGTTGTATGTTGGCTCTCCTCCTTGACTCTTTGTCCGGATGTCCATTGTCCAGTCGCCGTCAATATGGAGGCTGTCTCTGATTACGGAGCACTTTTTATTGCCTAAGGTCATCCCACTGGTGAAGAATCCCTCTCGGTCCTTTCCTATTAACACGTCGATTTCTTCAGGCTGGAGGGGGAACACAAAATCAAGAAGTCAGGAAGTTGCACATCACTGCCAATCTTAATGTAAAATGTCCGTTCATTTAGGAAGAGGGTGTTTTTCGTTCGGCAAATATAATTCTCATTTACTGCTCCATAGTGTGGAACACTACTCTGAAGCCTTTTAAGACTGATTAAGTACCACACAAAACAAACAGGTTAATTCCTCTGCCACCCCTCTTAGCTCACAATTTTTCCTCCGCAAGAAATACTTACAATGCTGAGTTTGAGTTCTCTTATTGAGCGTCAAGTACTTTTTGAAAGTTATTCCATTTAGGATTTGTTTGGTCAACGTATCTTATGCTGCTGAGAACTGATATTTATGCTTTTCTAGGTTTTAGACACAGATAATCAAAAGCAGTTCTAAGTCTTTTAGTTAAACTAAATTATAGCACACCTGACCATTTCCCACACCAACAGGTAAACCAAGCCAGTTCTCACACCACCACCACACTCCTACACAGAATTGCAGCAGTCCAGTGTGGCTTTTCAACATCATGAAGTTATGTACCACCTTATTCAAAAAACTGGCACTGAATGGATGGAATGTGTCATGAAATTGTGGGTGGCTTTGGGGTGCAAGTCTACAAATATATTTTAGGAAATATAATGTTCCCCTTTATCTGAAGACACTCATAATGCTATGATTGGAAATCACCTCCTTAGGTATCTGAGGATTTTCCTTCTTTCAACCTTTCACTCCTCATAGAAGCTGCATGTAAATTTGGTAATCTAGGACTTACAGCATGTTCCACTGCACCTGTTTATGTCACTCTACATTAGTGCAGCAGCTAAATGTGAGAAGTTTAATATATGGGGGAAGGGGGGTTTCATTTCCATAAACCTCACATCAAATGTTATCCAGGAAAGAAGATAACTACATTTTAGTTGGATGGGATATTTGAGTGTAAAACCCAACACAGGACTGCTTCTGTAGCTGGCCAAGATGGTGTCCAGGGTATCCTGCTGTAAAGAATTCCAATCAAGACACTGGGCTGCACTGTTCACAATTAAGGGCTCAGGTTATTATTCTTATTATATCTTATAATGCTGGTTAATAGATGAGGATTTTCTTAGTTTTTTTGTTTGATATATTGCCCTTTATTTACCAATAGTCCAAACTTCTCAAATGCATGTTATGTTGTCTTAGGCTAGCTATCACTTTTCTTTAAAATGACTTAAGAAAAAGAAATTTAAAATTAGTCAAACTAGCAAAAAAGTCACGATAGGCGTACCAAGACTTTGCTAATGTTAAAAAAACCAAAAAAAAAACCCTCCATGCTAAGTTGTCAGACAGATGTCCAGTCTGTTTAAAGACACAGCTGACTCCAATATACCATCACTAGCAAGTCCTGAAGTCTCAGAGCCCCACTTCAGCAAACAAACAAAAAACATTATGCTGAGAAAAATGCTACATGGTCCAACTACTGCTAACTTTGCTTGTATGTTTAAAAAAAAAAAAAGGAAAAAAAAAAAGTGTTCACCTTACTGTCACTATTTATTAACACGTTTACACCGGGTTTATTCTTTGAACCGATCTGCAGAACAAAAGGCGTCGCCCCTCAACTCCAGAAGTGCACAGTCATGGCATACATGAAACTCTTCCAGGGGGATGGGAAAAAAAAAAAAAAAAAAAAAAAACTCAAAAGGATTTCTACTGCCTCAAGACAACGTTAGCA